>NW_027150091.1:0-104588 GCF_031143425.1 Pleurodeles waltl | reverse complement strand
TTCACCTAAAATGTACTATTGTCTCCACAATTGGCACAACCCTGGCACCCAGGTAAGTCCCTTGTAACTGGTACCCCTGGTACCAAGGGCCCTGATGCCAGGGAAGGTCTCTAAGGGCTGCAGCATGTCTTATGCCACCCTAGGGACCTCTCACTCAGCACAGACACACTGCTTGCCAGCTTGTGTGGGCTGGTGGGGAGAAAATGACTAAGTCGACATGGCACTGCCCTCAGGGTGCCATGCCAACCTCACACTGCCTGTGGCATAGGTAAGTCACCCCTCTAGCAGGCCTTACAGCCCTAAGGCAGGGTGCACTATACCACAGGTGAGGGCATAGGTGCATGAGCACTATGCCCCTACAGTGTCTAAGCAAAACCTTAGACATTGTAAGTGCAGGGTAGCCATAAGAGTATATGGTCTGGGAGTCTGTCAAAAACGAACTCCACAGCTCCATAATGGCTACACTGAATACTGGGAAGTTTAGTATCAAACTTCTCAGAATAATAAACCCACACTGATGCCAGTGTTGGGTGTATTAAAAAATGCACACAAAGTGCATCTTAGAGATGCCCCCTGTATTTTACCCAATTGTTCAGTGCGGGACTGACTGGTCTCTGCCAGCCTGCTGCTGAGAGACGAGTTTCTGACCCCATGTGGGGAGAGCCTTTGTGCTCTCTGGGGACAGAAACAAAAGCCTGCCCTGGGTGGAGGTGCTTCACACCTCCCCCCTGCAGGAACTGTAACACCTAGCAGTGAGCTTCAAAGGCTCAAGCTTCGTGTTACAATGCCCCAGGGCACTCCAGCTAGTGGAGATGCCCGCCCCCTGGACACAGCCCCCACTTTTGGCGGCAAGTCCGGAAGAGATATTGAGAAAAACAAGAGGAGTCACTGGCCAGTCAGGACAGCCCCTAAGGTGCCCTGAGCTGAAGTGACTCTGACTTTTAGAAATCCTCCACCTTGCAGATGGAGGATTCCCGCAATAGGGATAGGAATGTGCCCCCCTCCCCTCAGGGAGGAGGCACAAAGAGGGTGTAGTCACCCTCAGGGCTAGTAGCCATTGGCTACTAACCCCCCAGACCTAAACACACCCCTAAATTCAGTATTTAGGGGCTCCCCAGAAACAAGGAACTCAGATTCCTGCAACCTAAGAAGAAGAGGACTGCTAAGCTGAAAAACCCTGCAGAGAAGACAGAGACACCAACTGCTTTGGCCCCAGCTCTACCGGCCTGTCTTCCCCCCTTCTGAAGACACTGCTCCAGCGACGCTTTCCCAGGACCAGCAACCTCTGAATCCTCAGAGGACTGCCCTGCTCTAAAAGGACCAAGAAACTCCCGAGTACAGCGGCCCTGTTCACCCAAGACTGCAACTTTGTTTCCAAAGAAGCAACTTAAAGACAACAGCATTTCCGCCAGAAGCGTGAGACTTGCAACTCTGCACCCGACGCCCCCAGGCTCGACTTGTGGAGAACCAACGCTTCAGGGAGGACTCCCCGGCGACTCCAAGACTGTGAGTAACCAAAGTTGTCCCCCCTGAGCCCCCACAGCGACGCCTGCAGAGGGAATCCCGAGGCTCCGCCTGACCGCGACTGTCTGACTCCCAGATCCCGACGCCTGGAAAAGACCCTGCACCCGCAGCCCCCAGGACCTGAAGGATCGGAACTCCAGTGCAGGAGTGACCCCCAGGAGGCCCTCTCCCTTGCCCCAGGTGGTGGCTACCCCGAGGAGCCCCCCCCCCCTTGCCTGCCTGCATCGCTGAAGAGACCCCTTGGTCTCCCATTGATTCCTATTACAAACCCGACGCTTGTTTGCACACTGCACCCGGCCGCCCCCACGCTGCTGAGGGTGTACTTTCTGTGTGGACTTGTCCCCCCCCCCGGTGCCCTACAAAACCCCCCTGGTCTGCCCTCCGAAGACGCGGGTACTTACCTGCTGGCAGACTGGAACCGGGGCACCCCCTTCTCCATTGAAGCCTATGCGTTTTGGGCACCACTTTGAACTCTGCACCTGACCGCCCTGAGCTGCTGGTGTGGTAACTTTGGGGTTGCTCTGAACCCCCAACGGTGGGCTACCTTGGACCCAAATTTGAACCCCGTAGGTGGTTTACGTACCTGCAAGAACTAACAATAACTTACCTCCCCTAGGAACTGTGAAAATTGCACTGTGTCTAGTTTTAAATAGCTATATGTGATTATTCAAAGTTCCTAAAGTACTTACCTGCAATACCTTTCATGCAAAGTATTACATGTAGAATTTGAACCTGTGGTTCTTAAAATAAACTAAGAAAATATATTTTTCTATACAAAAACCTATTGGCCTGGATTTGTCTCTGAGTGTGTGTTCCTCATTTATTGCCTGTGTGTATGTACAACAAATGCTTAACACTACTCCTTTGATAAGCCTACTGCTCGACCACACTACCACAAAACAGAGCATTAGTATTATCTCTTTTTGCCACTATCTTACCTCTAAGGGGAACCCTTGGACTCTGTGCATACTATTCCTTACTTTGAAATAGTGCATACAGAGCCAACTTCCTACAGACAGTTATTTGAAAATGATTTTGGGATGAGAGCAAAAAGCCTCGTTCATAGAGTAGGTGGTATTTTTTCATCAAGCTGCATTGTGAAATATGTGAGAGCATCAATATGTGTTTGTACTTTATTTAGGCCAGAGTGGTTGATATCTATGAAAGACATCCTGTTATATTTACTAGAATTATGCACATTAGATCAGGGACCCTATTTAAATAAGCATTTTCAGCCATTACAACAGCTGTTGACTGCTGAAGATGCTATACCTACATGTCTGCATTTAACTTTACAGAAAATAAGCGTGTTGCACTTCCCCAACTTCAGTAGAAGACATTCAAATTACAGTGTAATTATCACACACTTGAAAACTACTGAGAGGCAACAACTTCCAGTCAGATTGCTTTTTGCCTCGGCTGTGCTAAATGCTGTCTGCAATTACCTGATGACTCTTCCAGTGCTGCTGTTGGGAGAAATGCCATGCTGAGAGTTTACCCAAATTTCCAGTCTTCCATTAACCCACAGATGTTCGGATGCAGACGGGCAGAAACTCTGACTCTGAAGGGCTTTTTCATCTGTTTAACCTGCTTTGAACTGATTTATCACAGTACTGCTAATAAGAATAGTGATAACTGACCTTTCAGCTTCTGTGTATACGTCGGAAATCAGGAGACAATAATACCTGTAATGTAGGGACATTAAAGTCAAACTGTACTCATCACCAATTAACACTACCTCTTCAGTGACATTAAATGGATATTTTTTAATATGATTGTTTGTAGGCAATAAATAGGACAACAAATAATGGAGCCTCAAACTTCAAGATTAGATAGTGGCATTTTATTCATCTGTTTTTCATAATTAGGTTTCTTTACTAACATGGATTTCCATTTTGATGCTCCAGCTTATGATATCCTTTTTTGTTAGCATTGTTCCCCTTACTCTGACAGCATCTTCTTATCTTTAGAATATATACCGGTTTAGTATTTAATGCACCCATTTATTGTCAAATACACTGGCATTGTGTGGTGTCACCCAAATAAATAAAAATGTCACCCAAACACTACATGTTTGGGGTCAAGGTCGCATATCAAACGTTAGCCAAATGTTAAAGAGCCTCTCACTTCAGTCAGTGACTTTGGTGTGAGACGTACACAAGTTGACGGTGACAGGAAGAAATACTCCATCTGGTGGCCATGTAGTGATGAGTAGAAACAAAACAAGCTTCTTAATGTCACTTTATTTCATTGTGGTTTCCTCCAGAAGAAAGGAAAGACTTCTCATTGTAAATTATTTTTTAGTATTGTAATGGAATTATAATTGTAATTATATAGTGTTTCATACCTCTGCTGTGCTGCTAAAGTACATACCTGCAGCATGCTATAGCTGCAGCCACTATTGGGCACTGCTTGATTCGGAAAATGCTGAATAGGGCCGGAAGGACCTTTTATTCTACCAGACATTTCCCCACTGAGCTGGAGGCTGCTCTTGAAAGTCTAGGCTGCCCCTGGCACCTCAGTCACTTTCCGAGCTCCTCAGTATTAATTACAGAAGACACGGGGAGGCTTGGAGAGAGAGAAAGAGGGAGCAAGGGAGAGGGAAGGTAGAGAGAAAGTGAACAGAGAGGGAGAAGAGGAAAGAAGGGACTAGAAATAGAGAATGGATGGAAAGAGAAAGAGCTAGCAGGAGGAGACCATGGAAGTGGGGCATGTTTAAACTTTTTTGCATGGCTGCTTTTGATCCCTTAGTCCTGTCCTTGTGGTAAATTGCAGGCTGGCTTTTGGGAATTCTTTTGGTGTAATGTGTAAGTGCCCAGAGTGGTGCTTTATCATTCCTTGCATCATGGTGCTTATGCATGTGATGGTAGAATTAACGTGAAAAATTGCAGTCACTGTACATAAATTTGTTTAAGTGGAGCTCTGGAAATCCATCAAGGAGTAAGTCAGCGGCCTGCACTGAATGCAGTCTGAGCACATGTTCTATTATTACCTACTTGTTCACAACATTCTGCGCATTTATATGTTACTCATGGGGCATGTTTTTATTATAAAATTCTTCATAAATCTAATATTTTTAGAGTAGACCTCTTGAAATGGTAAATAGGGTAAAACCTGCTAATTCATAGTCATTCAACCCTTCTGTGCAAGGAAGGGTCACCCCTACTGGGCTCTGAAATGAGAATGTAGATGTGCTGTTATTGCTGAGAGCAGGAGCCTTGTACCGCTAAACAGACCACTGTATGCATACATGTCAATAGAACTGATTAAGGCATTCTCACACCTGAAACTGCCTCTGCTTCAATAGACGTAAATGGCGGGAAATACAATTCTCCTAAATGTTTTTTGAAATAACCCATTTTCCTCATCCAAAATGTTGTTATGTATGTGTATGCATTTAACTATTCTCACTGCCATATCAGCTGCTTATGCCACGTCCCCTGGCTGCCAGCAAACCATCCACAAAACTTCTGTGACACTCTGGTTTAACTGAATCTCAACCTCAACGCAGTTACAGGCAGTGTGTTGCAGACAAAATGACTTTCAGTGTTCTCACCTAGCCCCAACCCTGCTCATATTTTCCCATACTATTGTGGGAACCTTTCTTTGCAATCAACAATGGACTACTTCCACAATGGAGGCCAAATGAATGAGCTAGCTATGTTTAACTGAGCAAATGGAATAATCTTAAAGCAGCATTCATAAGATTGTCATGTCCATGCATATGATTTGCTAGCAGGGCTCGAAAAATCCACTTGACCACTCGCTATGGCAGTTTTATTTTATGAGGTCGAGCTATTTTTAGATTCCACTCGAGCAGTTCTGTTCAGACAGAAACTGAATTAGCAATTAAGATGCCTTAAATCTTATCCTTGTCAAATTTGCTCTGTGTTCAGAGACAGAGGTCAAAAGTCAGTTTGTCTTCTTGCAATGCAAATACTTTTCTTTATGACTGCAGAGTTCCAGGATTCTGTAAGGTGAACTGTATGACCTATGTGAAATGAAAGGCTTTTGGTATCAGGTTTTCCCTAACACAACATTTATATAACTAAGTCAACATTACAAACATTTCAAAATATATTTCAGTAGCTGTGAAAGACCATTTTTTCTACTTCTATGTGACGAAAAAAATATTTTAATAGAATGAAAAAAGTCAGAACACTGTGCAAATTATGTTTCTGAAACCCAATTTTCACAGATTACTGTTAATACAATATATAGTTCTATCAGTGTAGGAAAGTACCATCTTGCCTGGCATGTTACCCCCATATTTCACTGTATATATGTTGTTTTAGTTGTATGTGTCACTGGGACCCTGCCAGCCAGGGCCCCAGTGCTCATAAGTGTGCCCGGTATGTGTTACCTGTGTTATGACTAACTGTCTCACTGAGGCTCTGCTATCCAGAACCTCAGTGGTTATGCTCTCTCATTTCTTTCCAAATTGTCACTAACAGGCTAGTGACCAATTTCACCAATTTACATTAGCATACTGGAACACCCTTATAATTATATGGTACTGAGGTACCCAGGGTATTGGGGTTCCAGGAGATTCCTATGGGCTGCAGCATTTCTTGTGCCACCCATAGGGAGATCTGACAATTCTTACACCAGGCCTGCCAGTGCAGCCTGAGTGAAATAACGTCCACGTTATTTCACAGCCATTTACCACTGCACTTAAGTAACTTATAAGTCACCTATATATCTAACCTTTACCTGGTAAAGGTTGGGTGCTAAGTTACTTAGTGTGTGGGCACCCTGGCACTAGCCAAAGTGCTCCCACATTGTTCAGGGCAAATTCCCCGGACTTTGTGAGTGCGGGGACACCATTACACGCGTGCACTATACATATGTCACGACATATGTATAGCGTCACAATGGTAACTCCGAACATTGGCCATGTAACATGTCTAAGATCATTGGAACTCTAGCTCAGACCCGGGTACTGCCAAACTACCTTTCCCGGGGTTTCACTGCAGCTGCTGCTGCTGCCAACCCCTCAGACAGGTTTTCTGCCCTCCTGGGGTCCAGCCAGGCCTGGCCCAGGATTGTAGAACAAAGGACTTCCTCAGAGAGAGGGTGTTACACCCTCTCCCTTTGGAAAAAGGTGTCAGGGCTGGGGAGGAGTAGCCTCCCCCAGCCTCTGGAAATGCTTTGATGGGCACAGATGGTGCCCATCTCTGCATAAGCCAGTCTGCACTGGTTCAGGGATCCCTCAGCCCTGCTCTGGCGTGAAACTGGACAAAGGAAAGGGGAGCGACCACTCCCCTGACTTGCACCTCCCCTGGGAGGTGCCCAGAGCTCTTCCAGTGTGCTCCAGACCTCTGCCATCTTGGAAACAGAGGTGCTGCTGGCACACTGGACTGCTCTGAGTGGCCAGTGGCCAGCAGGTGACGTCAGATACTCCCTCTGATAGGCTCCTTCAGGTGTTGCTAGCCTATCATCTCTCCTAAGTAGCCAAACCTCCTTTTCTGGCTATTTAGGGTCTCTGCTTTGGGGGAATTCCTTAGATAACGAATGCAAGAGCTCATCAGAGTTCCTCTGCATCTCTCTCTTCACCTTCTGCCCAAGGAATCGACTGCTGACCGCGCTGGAAGCCTGCAAAACTGCAAAAAAGTAGCAACGACGACTACTGTGACCTTGTAACGCTGATCCTGCCGCCTTCTCGACTGTTTTCCTGGTGGTGCATGCTGTTGGGGGTAGTCTGCCTCCTCTCTGCACTAGAAGCTCCGAAGAAATCTCCCGTGGGTCGACGGAATCTTCCCCCTGCAAAGGCAGGCACCAAAGAACTGCATCACCAGTCCTCTGGGTCTCCTCTCAGCATGACGAGCGAGGTCCCTTGAACTCAGCAACTCTGTCCAAGTGACTCCCACAGTCCAGTGACTCTTCAGTCCAAGTTTGGTGGAGGTAAGTCCCTTGCCTCCCCACGCTAGACTGCATGCTGGGAATCGCGTGTTTTGCAGCTACTCCAGCTCCTGTGCACTTTCCGAGGATTTCCTTTGTGCACAGCCAAGCCTGGGTCCCCGGCACTCTAACCTGCACTGCACAACCTCCTGAGTTGTCCTCCGGCGACGTGGGACTCTCTTGTGCAACTTCGGGTGAGCACCGATTCACTCCACTTCGTAGTGCCTGTTCCGGCACTTCTGCGGGTGCTGCTTGCTTCTGAGTGGGCTCTTTGTCTTGCTGGCCGCCCCCTTTGTCTCCTCACGCAATTGGCGACATCCTGGTCCCTCCTAGGCCACAACAGCATCCAAAAACCCTAACCGCGACCCTTGCAGCTAGCAAGGCTTGTTTGCGGTCTTTCTGCAGGAAAACACTTCTGCACGACTCTTCACGACGTGGGATATCCATCCTCCAAAGGGGAAGTTTCTAGCCCTTGTCGTTCTTGCAGAACCCATAGCTTCTCCCATCCGGTGGCAGCTTCTTTGCACCCACAGCTGGCATTTCCTGGGCATCTGCCCACTCCCGACTTGATCGTGACTTTTGGACTTGGTCCCCTTGTTCCACACGTACTCTCGTCTGGAAATCCATTGTTGTTTGCATTGCTGGTGTTGGTCTTTCCTTCAGAATTCCCCTATCACGACTTCTGTGCTCTTTGGGGAACTTAGGTGCACTTTGCACCCACTTTTCAGGGTCTTGGGGTGGGGCTATTTTTCTAACCCTCACTGTTTTCTTTACAGTCACAGCGACCCTCTACAAGGTCACATACGTTTGGGGTCCATTCGTGGTTCGCATTCCACTTCTAGAGTATATGGTTTGTGTTGCCCCTATCCCTATGTGCCCCCATTGCATTCTATTGTGACCATACATTGTTTGCACTGTTTTCTATTGCTATTACTTCATATTTTGGTATTGTGTACATATATCTTGTGTATATTTTGCTATCCTCATACTGAGGGTACTCACTGAGATACTTTGGCATATTGTCATAAAAATAAAGTACCTTTATTTTTAGTATATCTGTGTATTGTGTTTTTCTTATGATATTGTGCAAGTGACACTAGTGGTACTGTAGGAGCTTCACTCGTCTCCTAGTTCAGCCTAAGCTGCTCTGCTAAGCTACCTTTTCTATCAGCCTAAGCTGCTAGACACCCCTCTACACTAATAAGGATACCTGGGCCTGGTGCAAGGTGTAAGTACCCCTTGGTACCCACTACAAGCCAGTCCAGCCTCCTACATTGGTTGTGCAGCGGTGGGATAAGTACTTTGCAACTACTTACCACTTTGTCATATTGTACTTTTCATAAGAGAAAAATATACAAAACAAGTTCAGTGTATGTAAACCTAACCAAAAAGTTTTGCTTTTCTTCTCTCACTTCTTTACTAAGTGCTGAAAAGTACCTCTAAAACTTTCAAAAAGTTCTTTAAAAGGTTTAAGAAGTTTTTTTCTGTTCTTTAAAAAGTTCTAAAAACATTTTCTTTCTTTTTCTGTCCCTTAAACACTTTCTAAAATGTCTGGTACAGGCCAAACTGTTGATCTGTCCAAACTTGCTTATGATCACCTTAGCTGGAAAGGAGCAAGGAGTCTCTGCATTGAAAGAGGTTTAGGGGTAGGGAAGAATCCCTCTAGAGAACTGTTGGTTAATATGCTCATTGAACAAGATAAGACCAGAGTTGGCACTTCTGTTGAGAAATTAGCTGATGGTTCGCCATTTGACCCTGGGGCACCCCTAGCAAAGGATTTAGAAGGGAACCTTCCAACCTGCCCATTAGCAGACCACCTAGCATAGCTGGTACTGATGTGAATTCACACCACAGTAATAGTGTTACCTCACATCACAGTAAGAGTGTTCCTTCTCATCATAGTAGGAGTGTTACTTCTGTTAGCCAGGTTGTTAGAGTGCCATCTGTTAGGGTCAGGTCTCTCTCTGTTTCATTCTCACCATACTTCTGTTTTCAAGACATGCCTCACCCACCCACCCTGATAACAGAGTGTTAGAAAGGGAGCTCAATAGATTGAGAGTGGAACAATCCAGGCTGAAGCTCAAGAAGCAACAGCTGGATTTAGAAAGGCAGGTCCTTGGAGATAGAAAGAGAGAAAGACAGAAATTGGGGTTTGAACCCCATGGTGGCAGCAGCAGTATTCCAAATAGTCATCCTGCAAAAGAGCATGATTCTAGGAATCTGCACAAGATAGTTCCCCCTTACAAGGAGGGGGATGACATTAACAAGTGGTTTGCTGCACTTGAGAGGGCCTGTGTTGTACAGGAGGTCCCTCAAAGGCAGTGGGCTGCTATCCTATGGCTATCTTTTAGTGGAAAGGGTAGGGATAGACTCCTTACTGTGAAGGAAAGTGATGCCAATAATTTTGCAGTTCTTAAGAATGCACTCCTTGATGGTTATGGCTTAACCACTGAACAGTACAGGATGAAGTTCAGAGAAACCAAAAAGGAGTCTTCACAAGACTGGGTAGACTTTGTTGACCATTCAGTGAAGGCCTTCGAGGGGTGGTTACATGGCTGTAAAGTTTCTGACTATGAAAGCCTGTATAACTTAATCCTGAGAGAGCATATTCTTAATAATTGTGTGTCTGATTTGTTACACCAGTACCTGGTAGACTCTGATCTGACCTCTCCCCCAAGAATTGGGAAAGAAGGCAGACAAATGGGTCAGAACAAGGGTGAACAGAAAAGTTCATACAGGGGGTGACAAAGATGGCAAGAAGAATGTAAATGTAAATGTAATGTAAATTAGCACTTGTATAGCGCACTACTCACCCGTTAGGGTCTCAAGGCACTGTACTCATACCGCTATGGAACCCCTCCTGGCTTTTCCCTGTAAGGCACCCACTCCTGAGCACCTCCAGGGTGAAGCCAGGCATCCAAGCGCTGTTGGGGCCGTTGTGGAGATTAAGCAAGCTATTGCCCAGAGTTGCAGAGTGGGACCCATGAATTAGATTAGGCACCGAGGCGAGAATTATCTGGTCAAGGGGAATTGAGCCCAAGACCTGCTGAAGCGGGACTTGAACCCTGGTCTTGAGCCAGATCTCTGCTTCAGGGTCTGCCGCTCTAACCATTGAGCCACACTTCTCCACTGGTAGGTAGGATGGTAAGTCTTCTGACTGGGTGGGGACAAATCTAAAAATGAGTCTTCATCAGGCCCACAAAAACCACTCTGGTGGGGGTGGTGGGCCCCAAATCCTCTTCAAATCAAAACAAAGAAAAGAAACCATGGTGCTATTTATGTAAAATAAAAGGCCATTGGACAACAGATCCCAGTTGTCCAAAGAAAAGTACCAAGCCTCCTACAACTACAACCCCTGCTGCTACACCTAGTGCCCCTAGTAATAACAGTGGTGGTGGGAGCAAACCTACTAATAGCCAATCCAAGGGAGTAGCTGGGCTCACTTTTGGTAACTTAGTTGGGGTTGGTCTGATTAGGGAGACCACAGAGGCTGTGTTAGTCTCTGAGGGGGGTATTGATTTAGCCACCTTGGTTGCTTGTCCCCTTAACATGGATATGTACAAGCAACTACCCCTAATAAATGGTGTTGAGGTTCAGGCCTACAGGGACACAGGTGCCAGTGTTACAATGGTAATAGAGAAACTGATCCACCCTGAACAACACCTATTTGGGTCACCAGTACCAAGTAACCGATGCTCATAACAACACTCTTAGCCACCCCCATGGCTGTTGTGAATCTCAACTGGGGGGGGGGGGGGGGGGGGGGTTACTGGTCCAAAGAAAGTTGTGGTTGCTTCAGATTTACCTGTAGACTGTCTATTAGGGAATGATTTAGAGACATCAGCTTGGGCAGAAGTGGAGTTGGAGGCTCATGCAGCAATGCTGGGCATTCCAGGGCATATTTTTGCTTTGACCAGGGCTCAGGCCACAAAGCAAAAAGGACAGGGTGACTTGGATCCTGGAAGAATGGACCAAGTGCTCCCTAAAGCTAGGGTTAGTAAGGTAAAACACTACCTACTATCCCTCCCTCTACAGTGGATTCAACTTCTGAGGAAGAAGAATTTCCACCCTGTGCAGAACATACACCAGAGGAGCTGGAAGCAGACACTGCTGAGCTTTTGGGTGAAGGAGGGCCTGCCAGGGAGGAGCTGAGTGTGGCACAGCATACCTGTCCCACACTAGAGGGTCTAAGACAGCGAGCTGTCAAACAAGCAAATGGGGATGTCAGTGACTCTCACAGAGTTTACTGGGAGGACAACCTCTTGTACACTGAAGCAAGGGATCCAAAACCTGGAGCTGCCAGGAGATTGGTGATTCCTCAGGAGTACAGAAAGTTCCTCCTAACTCTAGCCCACGACATTCCCTTAGGTGGACATTTGGGGCAAAATGAAAACTTGGGACAGGCTTGTCCCCTTGATTCATTGGCCTAGAATGTCAGAGGACACAAAGGAATTTTGTAAGTCCTGTGGAAAACTGTCAAGACAGTGGCAAGCCAGGTGGCACTCCAAAGGCACCCCTTATTCCACTGCCTGTGGTTGGGGTTCCCTTTGAAAGGGTAGGGATTGACATAGTTGGCCCCCTTGACCCTCCTACTGCTTCAGGCAATAGGTTTATCTTGGTGGTAGTGGACCATGCCACCAGATATCCTGAAGCAATTCCTCTAAGGGACCACTACAGCTCCTGCAGTGGCAAAGGCCCTCCTGGGAATCTTTTCCAGGGAGGGCTTCCCAAAAGAGGTGGTATCAGACAGGGGAAGCAATTTCATGTCTGCTTATTTAAAGGCCATGTGGAAGGAATGTGGTGTGACATACAAGTTCACCACACCCTATCATCCACAAACAAATGGACTGGTGGAGAGATTTAACAAAACTCTCAAGGCATGATAATGGGACTCCCTGAAAAACTCTGCAGGAGATGGGATATCCTGTTACCTTGCCTCCTTTTTGCTTACAGGGAAGTACCCCAAAAACGAGTGGGCTTCAGCCCCTTTGAACTCCTATTTGGACACCCTGTGAGAGGTCCCCTAACACTTGTTAAGGAGGGTTGGGAACAACCTTTAACCCCTTCTGTGCCCAGGACGTAATGGTTACGTCCTGAGGCACAGTGCTGCTGTGCCCAGGACGTAACCATTACGTCCTGTGCACAGAGCCCAGAGGGAGCGCTCCCGCTCCCTCTGTGGGGTTCCCCCCCACCCCCCCAAGTCAGGGATGGAAGGGGAAGCCCTTCCCCTCCACCCCCGACCCCCCCAACCCCCCCTGTGACATCAGCGCGCGAGCGCGCGCTGATTAGTCACAGGGTCTCCCCATCGCGCTGGAAGCAGAGCTTCCAGCGCGATTGAAAAAAGAAATGCTTTTGCATTTCTTTTTCAATCCCATGGGGGAGGCCCCGAGAGGCTTCAAAGGGAAGGAAATGTATTTCCTTCCCTTTGAAGTCTCTCACAGGTTTCAAAAGCCGGATTGCTTGCAATCCGGCTTTTGAAACCCCACTAGACACCAGGGATTTTTTTTTTTCTTGAAATTGGCAAAAGGGAGCGACCCCTTGGGCAAGGGGTCGCTCCCAGGGGGGCATTTTTTTAGGAAGGCCTTTTCTGCCCCCCCTGGGGGCAGATTGGCCTAGTATTAGGCCGATCTGCCCCCAGGGGGGGCAGAAACCTCTAGGCACCAGGGACCTTTTTTTTTTTTTTTTTTTTTTTGTGATGAATTCTTTTTTTTTAGGTGGGGAGCGATCCCTTAGGCAAGGGTCGCTCCCCTACAGGGCAATATATATTTAGGCCATTTCTGCCCCCCTTGGGGGCAGATTGGCCTATTTTGATAAGGCCAATCTGCCCCCAAGGGGGGCAGAAACCATTAGACACCAGGGAGTTTGTTTTTGCGCGCGAATGTCACGCAACAAAGCGACCCCTTTGGCAAGGGTCGCTCCCAGGGGGGGCAATTTTTTTGGGAAGGCCTTTTCTGCCCCCCCTGGGGGCAGATCGGCCTATTATTAGGCCGATCTGCCCCCAGGGGGGAAGAAACCTCTAGGCGCCAGGGCAAATTTTTTTTTGTGTGTTTTTTTTTTTTGTTCTTTTTTTTTTTTTTAGAGATGGGGAGCGACCCATCAGGCAAGGGTCGCTCCCCTGGGGGGCAAATTGTATTTAGACCATTTCTGCCCCCCTGGGGGCAGATTGGCCAATTTTAGGTCAATCTGCCCCCAAGGGGGCAGAAATCACTAGGCACCGGGGGATTTGTTTTTTGGCGCCAATGTCACGCAGGGGGAGCGACCCCGTAGGCAAGGGTCGCTCCCGGGGGGGGTGGGGGTTGGGGGGGGCAAATTTATTTTAGGCCATTTCTGCCCCCCCCGGGGGACAGATCGGCCTATTATTAGGCCGAACTGCTCCCGGGGGGGGGGCAGAACACTCTAGGCGCCAGGGCAATTTTTTTTTTGTGTTTTTTTTTTTTGTTGTTTCTTTTTTTAGAGATGGGGAGCGACCCCATCAGGCAAGGGTCGCTCCCCTGGGGGGGCCAAATTGTATTTAGACCATTTCTGCCCCCCTGGGGGCAGATTGGCTAATTTTAGGTCAATCTGCCCCCAAGGGGGCAGAAACCACTAGGCACCGGGGATTTGTTTTTTTGGCGCCAATGTCACGCAGGGGGCGCGACCCCGTAGGCAAGGGTCGTCGCTCCCGGGGGGGGGGGGGGGGGGTTGGGGGGGCAAATTTATTTTAGGCCATTTCTGCCCCCCGGGGGACAGATCGGCCTATTATTAGGCCGAACTGCCCCCGGGGGGGGGGCAGAACACTCTAGGCGCCAGGGCAATTTTTTTTTTTTGTGTTTTTTTTTTTTTGTTGTTTCTTTTTTTAGAGATGGGGGAGCGACCCATCAGGCAGGGGTCGCTCCCCTGGGGGGGCAAATTGTATTTAGACAATTTCTGCCCCCCTGGGGGCAGATTGCCCAATTTTAGGTCAATCTGCCCCCAAGGGGGCAGAAACCACTAGGCACCGGGGATTTGTTTTTTGGTGCCAATGTCACGCAGGGGGAGCGACCCCGTAGGCAAGGGTCGCTCCCGGGGGGGGGGTGGGGGTTGGGGGCAAATTTATTTTAGGCCATTTCTGCCCCCCCCGGGGGACAGATCGGCCTATTATTAGGCCGAACTGCCCCCGGGGGGGGGCAGAACACTCTAGGCACCAGGGCAATTTGTTTTTTTGTGTTTTTTTTTTTTTTGTTGTTTCTTTTTTTAGAGATGGGGAGCGACCCATCAGGCAAGGGTCGCTCCCCTGGGGGGGCAAATTGTATTTAGACCATTTCTTCCCCCCTGGGGGCAGATTGGCCAATTTTAGGTCAATCTGCCCCCAAGGGGGCAGAAGACCACTAGGCACCGGGGATTTGTTGTTTGGCGCCAATGTCACGCAGGGTGAGCGACCCCGTAGGCAAGTGTCGCTCCCGGGGGGTGGGTGGGGGTTGGGGGGGCAAATTTATTTTAGGCCATTTCTGCTCCCCCGGGGGGACAGATCGGCCTATTATTAGGCTGAACTGCCCCCGGGGGGTGGGGCAGAACACTCTAGGCGCCAGGGCAATTTTTTTTTTGTGGTTTTTTTTTTTTTGTTTCTTTTTTTAGAGATGGGGAGCGACCCATCAGGCAAGGGTCGCTCCCCTGGGGGGGCAAATTGTATTTAGACCATTTCTGCCCCCCTGGGGGCAGATTGGCCAATTTTAGGTCAATCTGCCCCCAAGGGGGCAGAAACCACTAGGCACCGGGGATTTGTTTTTTGGCGCCAATGTTACGCAGGGGGAGCGACCCCGTAGGCAAGGGTCGCTCCCGGGGGGGGGGGGGTGGGGGTTGGGGGGGCAAGGGTCGCTCCCGGGGGGGGGGGGTGGGGGTTGGGGGGGCAAATTTATTTTAGGCCATTTCTGCCCCCCCAGGGGACAGATCGGCCTATTATTAGGCTGAACTGCCCCCGGGGGGGTGGCAGAACACTCTAGGCGCCAGGGCAATTTTTTTTTGTGTTTTTTTTTTTTGTTGTTTCTTTTTTTAGAGATGGGGAGCGACCCATCAGGCAAGGGTCGCTCCCCTGGGGGGGCAAATTGTATTTAGACCATTTCCAATTTTAGGTCAATCTGCCCCCAAGGGGGGCAGAAACCATTAGACACCAGGGAGTTTGTTTTTGCGCGCGAATGTCACGCAACAAAGCGACCCCTTTGGCAAGGGTCGCTCCCAGGGGGGGCAATTTTTTGGGAAGGCCTTTTCTGCCCCCCCTGGGGGCAGATCGGCCTATTATTAGGCCGATCTGCCCCCAGGGGGGGAAGAAACCTCTAGGCGCCAGGGCAAATTTATTTTTTGTGTTTTTTTTTTTGTTCTTTTTTTTTTTTTAGAGATGGGGAGCGACCCATCAGGCAAGGGTCGCTCCCCTGGGGGGCAAATTGTATTTAGACCATTTCTGCCCCCCTGGGGGCAGATTGGCCGATTTTAGGTCAATCTGCCCCCAAGGGGGCAGAAACCACTAGGCACCGGGGATTTGTTTTTTGGCGCCAATGTCACGCAGGGGGAGCGACCCCGTAGGCAAGGGTCGCTCCCGGGGGGGGGGGGGAGGGGGTTGGGGGGGCAAATTTATTTTAGGCCATTTCTGCCCCCCCGGGGGACAGATCGGCCTATTATTAGGCCGAACTGCCCCCGGGGGGGGGGGCAGAACACTCTAGGCGCCAGGGCAATTTTTTTTTTGTGTTTTTTTTTTTGTTGTTTCTTTTTTTAGAGATGGGGAGCGACCCATCAGGCAAGGGTCGCTCCCCTGGGGGGGGCAAATTGTATTTAGACCATTTCTGCCCCCCTGGGGGCAGATTGGCCAATTTTAGGTCAATCTGCCCCCAAGGGGGCAGAAATCACTAGGCACCGGGGATTTGTTTTTTGGCGCCAATGTCACGCAGGGGGAGCGACCCCGTAGGCAAGGGTCGCTCCCGGGGGGGGTGGGGGTTGGGGGGGCAAATTTATTTTAGGCCATTTCTGCCCCCCCGGGGGACAGATCGGCCTATTATTAGGCCGAACTGCCCCGGGGGGGGGGGGCAGAACACTCTAGGCGCCAGGGCAATTTTTTTTTGTGTTTTTTTTTTTTGTTGTTTCTTTTTTTAGAGATGGGGAGCGACCAATCAGGCAAGGGTCGCTCCCCTGGGGGGGCAAATTGTATTTAGACCATTTCTGCCCCCCTGGGGGCAGATTGGCCAATTTTAGGTCAATCTGCCCCCAAGGGGGCAGAAACCACTAGGCACCGGGGATTTGTTTTTTGGTGCCAATGTCACGCAGGGGGAGCGACCCCGTAGGCAAGGGTCGCTCCCGGGGGGGGGTGGGGGTTGGGGGGGCAAATTTATTTTTGGCCATTTCTGCCCCCCCGGGGGACAGATCGGCCTATTATTAGGCCGAACTGCCCCCGGGGGGGGGGGGGCAGAACACTCTAGGCACCAGGGCAATTTTTTTTTTTGTGTTTTTTTTTTTTTGTTGTTTCTTTTTTTTAGAGATGGGGAGCGACCCATCAGGCAAGGGTCGCTCCCCTCGGGGGGCAAATTGTATTTAGACCATTTCTGCCCCCCTGGGGGCAGATTGGCCAATTTTAGGTCAATCTGCCCCCAAGGGGGAAGAAACCACTAGGCACCGGGGATTTGTTTTTTGGCACCAATGTCACGCAGGGGGAGCGACCCTGTAGGCAAGGGTCGCTCCCGGGGGGCGGGGGGGGTTGGGGGGGCAAATTTATTTTAGGCCATTTCTGCCCCCCCCGGGGGACAGATCGGCCTATTATTAGGCCGAACTGCCCCCCGGGGGGGGGGGGGGCAGAACACTCTAGGCGCCAGGGCAATTTTCTTTTTGTGTGGTTTTTTTTTGTTGTTTCTTTTTTTAGAGATGGGGAGCGACCCATCAGGCAAGGGTCGCTCCCCTGGGGGGGCAAATTGTATTTAGACCATTTCTGCCCCCCTGCGGGCAGATTGGCCAATTTTAGGTCAATCTGCCCCCAAGGGGGCAGAAACCACTAGGCACCGGGGATTTGTTTTTTGGCGCCAATGTCACGCAGGGGGAGCGACCCCGTAGGCAAGGGTCGCTCCCGGGGGGGGGTGGGTGTTGGGGGGGCAAATTTATTTTAGGCCATTTCTGCCCCCCGGGGGGCAGATCGGCCTATTATTAGGCCGATCTGCCCCCGGGGGGGGGGGCAGAAACCTCTAGGCGCCAGGGGAATTTTTTTTTTTTTCTTTGTTTTTTTTTTTTAGAGATGGGGAGCGACCCATCAGGCAAAAGTCGCTCCCCTGGGGGACAAATTGTATTTAGGCCATTTCTGCCCCCCTTGGGGGCAGATTGGCTGAGTTTAGGTCAACCTGCCCCCAAGGGGGCAGAAACCACTAGGCACCGGGGATTTGTTTTTTGGTGCCAATGTCACGCAGGGGGAGCGACCCCGTAGGCAAGGGTCGCTCCCGGCGGGGGAGGGTGGGGGTTGGGGGGGCAAATTTATTTTAGGCCATTTCTGCCCCCCCCCCCTGGGGCCGGCTGAGCTACAGGCCAAACACCACAGGTAGGCACCTTGCAAAAAACACCTCTGTTTTCTGTGAAAAAATATGTTGTGTCCACGTTGTGTTTTGGGCCATTTCCTTTTGTGGGCGCTAGGCCTACCCACAGAAGTGATGTACCATTTTTATCGAGAGACTTAGGGGAACGCTGGGTGGGAGGAAATTTGTGGCTCCTCTCAGATTCCAGAACTTTCTGTCACCGAAATGAGAGGAAAAAGTGTTTTTTGGGCCAAATTTTGATGTTTGCAAAGGATTCTGGGTAACATAACCTGGTCAGAGCCCCGCAAGTCACCCCATCTTGGATTCCCTGGGTTTCTAGTTTTCAAAAATGCACTGGTTTGCTAGGTTTCCTCAGGTGTCGGCTGAGCTACAGGCCAAAATCCACAGGTAGGCACTGCTTTTTATAAAAAAATGTGATGTGTCCACGTTGTGTTTTGGGCCCTTTCCTTTCGTGGGCGCTAGTGCTACCCACACAAGTGAGGTATCATTTTTATCGGGAGACTTGGGGGAACGCTGGGTAGAAGGAAATTTGTGGCTCCTCTCAGATTCCAGAACTTTCTGCCACAGAAATGTGAGTAACATGTGTATTTGTAGCCAAATTTTGAGGTTTGCAAAGGATTCTGGGTAACAGAACCTGGTCCGAGCCCCGCAAGTCACCCCTCCTTGGATTCCCCTAGGTCTCTAGTTTTCAGAAATGCACAGGTTTGGTAGGTTTCCCTAGGTGCCGGCTGAGCTAGAGGCCAAAATCTACAGGTAGGCACTTCGCAAAAAACACCTCTGTTTTTTTCCAAAATTTAGGATGTGTCCACGTTGCGCTTTGGGGTGTTTCCTGTCGCCGGCGCTAGGCCTACCCACGCAAGTGAGGTATCATTTTTATCGGGAGACTTGGGGGAACGCTGGGTAGAAGGAAATTTGTGGCTCCTCTCAGATTCCAGAACTTTCTGCCACAGTAATGTGAGTAACATGTGTATTTTTAGCCAAATTTTGAGGTTTGCAAAGGATTCTGGGTAACAGAACCTGGTCCGAGCCCCGCAAGTCACCCCTCCTTGGATTCCCCTAGGTCTCTAGTTTTCAGAAATGCACAGGTTTGGTAGGTTTCCCTAGGTGCCGGCTGAGCTAGAGGCCAAAATCTACAGGTAGGCACTTCGCAAAAAACACCTCTGTTTTTTTCAAAAATTTAGGATGTGTCCAAGTTGCGCTTTGGGGTGTTTCCTGTCGCCGGCGCTAGGCCTAGCCACGCAAGTGAGGTATCATTTTTATCGGGAGACTTGGGGGAACGCTGGGTGGAAGGAAATTTGTAGCTCCTCTCAGATTCCAGAACTTTCTGCCACAGAAATGTGAGGGACATGTGTTTTTTTAGCCAAATTTTGAGGTTTGCAAAGGATTCTGGGTAACAGAACCTGGTCCGAGCCACACAAGTCACCCCTCCTTGGATTCCCCTAGGTCTCTAGTTTTCAGAAATGTACAGGTTTGGTAGGTTTCCCTAGGTGGCGGCTGAGTTAGAGGCCAAAATCTCCAGGTAGTCACTTTGCTAAAAACAGCTCTGTTTTCTGTGATGTGTCCACGTTGTGTTTTGGGGCATATCCTGTCGCGGGCGCTAGGCCTACCCACACAAGTGAGGTATCATTTTTATCGGGAGACGTGGGGGAACGCTGGGTGGAAGGAAATTTGTGGCTCCTCTCAGATTCCAGAACTTTCTGCCACAGAAATGTGAGTAACATGTGTATTTTTAGCCAAATTTTGAGGTTTGCAAAGGATTCTGGGTAACAGAACCTGGTCCGAGCCCCGCAAGTCACCCCTCCTTGGATTCCCCTAGGTCTCTAGTTTTCAGAAATGCACAGGTTTGGTAGGTTTCCCTAGGTGCCGGCTGAGCTAGAGGCCAAAATCTACAGGTAGGCACTTCGCAAAAAACACCTCTGTTTTTTTCAAAAATTTAGGATGTGTCCACGTTGCGCTTTGGGGTGTTTCCTGTCGCCGGCGCTAGGCCTACCCACGCAAGTGAGGTATCATTTTTATCGGGAGACTTGGAGGAACGCTGGGTGGAAGGAAATTTGTAGCTCCTCTCAGATTCCAGAACTTTCTGCCACAGAAATGTGAGGGACATGTGTTTTTTTAGCCAAATTTTGAGGTTTGCAAAGGATTCTGGGTAACAGAACCTGGTCCGAGCCACACAAGTCACCCCTCCTTGGATTCCCCTAGGTCTCTAGTTTTCAGAAATGTACAGGTTTGGTAGGTTTCCCTAGGTGGCGGCTGAGCTAGAGGCCAAAATCTACAGGTAGTCACTTTGCTAAAAACAGCTCTGTTTTCTGTGATATGTCCACGTTGTGTTTTGGGGCATAGCCTGTCGCGGGCGCTAGGCCTACCCACACAAGTGAGGTATCATTTTTATCGGGAGACGTGGGGGAACGCTGGGTGGAAGGAAATTTGTGGCTCCTCTCAGATTCCAGAACTTTCTGCCACAGAAATGTGAGGAACATGTGTTTTTTTAGCCAAATTTTGAGATTTGCAAAGGATTCTGGGTAACAGAACCTGGTCCGAGCCCCGCAAGTCACCCCTCCTTGGATTCCCCTAGGTCTCTAGTTTTCAGAAATGCACAGGTTTGGTAGGTTTCCCTAGGTGGCGGCTGAGCTAGAGGCCAAAATCTACAGGTAGTCACTTTGCTAAAAACAGCTCTGTTTTCTGTGATATGTCCACGTTGTGTTTTGGGGCATATCCTGTCGCGGGCGCTAGGCCTACCCACACAAGTGAGGTATCATTTTTATCGGGAGACGTGGGGGAACGCTGGGTGGAAGGAAATTTGTGGCTCCTCTCAGATTCCAGAACTTTCTGCCACAGAAATGTGAGGAACATGTGTTTTTTTAGCCAAATTTTGAGGTTTGCAAAGGATTCTGGGTAACAGAACCTGGTCCGAGCCCCACAAGTCACCCCTCCTTGGATTCCCCTAGGTCTCTAGTTTTCAGAAATGCACAGGTTTGGTACGTTTCCCTAGGTGGCGGCTGAGCTAGAGGCCAAAATCTACAGGTAGTCACTTTGCTAAAAACAGCTCTGTTTTCTGTGATATGTCCACGTTGTGTTTTGGGGCATATCCTGTCGCGGGCGCTAGGCCTACCCACACAAGTGAGGTATCATTTTTATCGGGAGACGTGGGGGAACGCTGGGTGGAAGGAAATTTGTGGCTCCTCTCAGATTCCAGAACTTTCTGCCACAGAAATGTGAGGAACATGTGTTTTTTTAGCCAAATTTTGAGATTTGCAAAGGATTCTGGGTAACAGAACCTGGTCCGAGCCCCGCAAGTCACCCCTCCTTGGATTCCCCTAGGTCTCTAGTTTTCAGAAATGTACAGGTTTGGTAGGTTTCCCTAGGTGGCGGCTGAGCTAGAGGCCAAAATCTACAGGTAGTCACTTTGCTAAAAACAGCTCTGTTTTCTGTGATATGTCCACGTTGTGTTTTGGGGCATATCCTGTCGCGGGCGCTAGGCCTACCCACACAAGTGAGGTATCATTTTTATCGGGAGACGTGGGGGAACGCCGGGTGGAAGGAAATTTGTGGCTCCTCTCAGATTCCAGAACTTTCTGCCACAGAAATGTGAGGAACATGTGTTTTTTTAGCCAAATTTTGAGGTTTGCAAAGGATTCTGGGTAACAGAACCTGGTCCGAGCCCCGCAAGTCACCCCTCCTTGGATTCCCCTAGGTCTCTAGTTTTCAGAAATGCACAGGTTTGGTAGGTTTCCCTAGGTGGCGGCTGAGCTAGAGGCCAAAATCTACAGGTAGTCACTTTGCTAAAAACAGCTCTGTTTTCTGTGATATGTCCACGTTGTGTTTTGGGGCATATCCTGTCGCGGGCGCTAGGCTTACCCACACAAGTGAGGTATCATTTTTATCGGGAGACGTGGGGGAACGCTGGGTGGAAGGAAATTTGTGGCTCCTCTCAGATTCCAGAACTTTCTGCCACAGAAATGTGAGGAACATGTGTTTTTTTAGCCAAATTTTGAGGTTTGCAAAGGATTCTGGGTAACAGAACCTGGTCCGAGCCACACAAGTCACCCCTCCTTGGATTCCCCTAGGTCTCTAGTTTTCAGAAATGCACAGGTTTGGTAGGTTTCCCTAGGTGGCGGCTGAGCTAGAGGCCAAAATCTACAGGTAGTCACTTTGCTAAAAACAGCTCTGTTTTCTGTGATGTGTCCACGTTGTGTTTTGGGGCATATCCTGTCGCGGGTGCTAGGCCTACCCACACAAGTGAGCTATCATTTTTATCGGGAGACGTGGGGGAACGCTGGGTGGAAGGAAATTTGTGGCTCCTCTCAGATTCCAGAACTTTCTGCCACAGAAATGTGAGGAACATGTGTTTTTTTAGCCAAATTTTGAGGTTTGCAAAGGATTCTGGGTAACAGAACCTGGTCCGAGCCACACAAGTCACCCCTCCTTGGATTCCCCTAGGTCTCTAGTTTTCAGAAATGCACAGGTTTGGTAGGTTTCCCTAGGTGGCGGCTGAGCTAGAGGCCAAAATCTACAGGTAGTCACTTTGCTAAAAACAGCTCTGTTTTCTGTGATGTGTCCACGTTGTGTTTTGGGGCATATCCTGTCGCGGGTGCTAGGCCTACCCACACAAGTGAGGTACCATTTTTATCGGGAGACTTGGGGGAACATAGATTAGCAAAACAAGTACTATTGCCCCTTGTCTTTCTCTACATTTTTTCCTTCCAAATATAGGAGTGTGTGTAAAAAAGACATCTATTTGAGAAATTCCCTGTAATTCACGTGCTACTATGGTCACCCCGGAATTCAGAGATGTGCAAATAACCACTGCTCCTCAACACCTTATCTTGTGCCCTTTTTGGAAATGCAAAGGTTTTCTTGATAGCAATTTTTTACTCCTTATATTTCAGCAAATGAATTGCTGTATACCCGGTATAGAATGAAAACGCACTGCAGGGTGCAGCTCATTTATTGGCTCTGGGTTCCTCGGGTTCTTGATGAACCTACAAACTCTATATATCCCCGCAACCAGAGGAGTCCAGCAGACGTAACGGTATATTGCTTTCGATAATCTGACATTGCAGGGAAAAGTTACAGAGTAAAACGTAGAGAAAAATTTATGTTTTTTTCACCTCAATTTCAATATTTTTCTTTTTCAGCTGTTATTTTCTGTAGGAAACCCTTGTAGGATCTACACAAATGACCCCTTGCTGAATTCAGAATTTTGTCTACTTTTCAGAAATGTTTAGGTTTCTGGGATCCAGCATTGGTTTCATGACCATTCCTGTCACTGACTGGAAGGAGGCTGAAAGCACAAAAAATTGCACAAATGGGGTATGCCCCAGTAAAATGCCAAAATTGTGTTGAAAAATTGGGTTTTCTGATTCAAGTCTGCCTGTTCCTGAAAGCTGGGAAGCTGCTGAGTTTAGCACCGCAAACCCTTTGTTGATGCCATTTTCAGGGGAAAAACCACAAGCCTTCTTCTGCAGCCACTTTTTCCAATTTTTTTGAAAAAAACGAACTTTTCACTGTATTTTGGCCAATTTCTTGGCCTCCTTCAGGGGAACCCACAAAGTCTGGGTACCTCTAGAATCCCTAGGATGTTGGAAAAAAAGGACGCAAATTTGGCTTGGTTAGCTTGTGTGGACAAAAAGTTATGAGGGCCTAAGCGCGAACTGCCCCAAATAGGCAAAAAAAGGCCTGGCACAGGAGGGGGAAAAGGCCTGGCAGCGAAGGGGTTAACCCCTTCTGTGCCGCGGACGTAGTGGTTACGTCCTGCGGCACAGTGCTGCTGTGCCGAGGACGTAACCACTACGTCCTCGGCACACAGCCCAGAGGGAGCGCTCTCGCTCCCTCTGTGGGGTTCCCCCCCACCCCCCCAAGTCAGGGATGGAAGGGGAAGCCCTTCCCCTCCCACCCCCGACCCCCCCCAACCCCCCCTGTGACGTCAGCGCGCGAGCGCGCGCTGATTAGTCACAGGGTCTCCCCCATCGCGCTGGAAGCAGAGCTTCCAGCGCGATTGAAAAAGAAATGCTTTTGCATTTCTTTTTCAATCCCATGGGGGAGGCCCCGAGAGGCTTCAAAGGGAAGGAAATGTATTTCCTTCCCTCTGAAGTCTCTCACAGGTTTCAAAAGCTGGATTGCTTGCAATCCGGCTTTTGAAACCCCACTAGACACCAGGGATTTTTTTTTTTTTCTTGAAATTGGCAAAAGGGAGCGACCCCTTGGGCAAGGGTCGCTCCCAGGGGGGCATTTTTTTAGGAAGGCCTTTTCTGCCCCCCCTGGGGGCAGATTGGCCTATTATTAGGCCGATCTGCCCCCAGGGGGGGCAGAAACCTCTAGGCACCAGGGACCATTTTTTTTTTTTTTTTTTTTTTGTGTGATGAATTCTTTTTTTTTAGGTGGGGAGCGATCCCTTAGGCAAGGGTCGCTCCCCTACGGGGCAATATATATTTAGGCCATTTCTGCCCCCCTTGGGGGCAGATTGGCCTATTTTGATAAGGCCAATCTGCCCCCAAGGGGGGCAGAAACCATTAGACACCAGGGAGTTTGTTTTTGCGCGCGAATGTCATGTAAACAAAGCGACCCCTTTGGCAAGGGTCGCTCCCAGGGGGGGCAATTTTTTGGGAAGGCCTTTTCTGCCCCCCCTGGGGGCAGATCGGCCTATTATTAGGCCGATCTGCCCCCAGGGGGGGAAGAAACCTCTAGGCGCCAGGGCAAATTTTTTTTTTGTGGTTTTTTTTTTTGTGGTTTTTTTTTTTTTAGAGATGGGGAGCGACCCATCAGGCAAGGGTCGCTCCCCTGGGGGGCAAATTGTATTTAGACCATTTCTGCCCCCCTGGGGGCAGATTGGCCGATTTTAGGTCAATCTGCCCCCAAGGGGGCAGAAACCACTAGGCACCGGGGATTTGTTTTTTGGCGCCAATGTCACGCAGGGGGAGCGACCCCGTAGGCAAGGGTCGCTCCCGGGGGGGATGTGGGGGGGCAAATTTATTTTAGGCCATTTCTGCCCCCCCGGGGGACAGATCGGCCTATTATTAGGCCGAACTGCCCCCGGGGGGGGGCAGAACACTCTAGGCGCCAGGGCAATTTTTTTTTTGTGTTTTTTTTTTTTGTTGTTTCTTTTTTTAGAGATGGGGAGCGACCCATCAGGCAAGGGTCGCTCCCCTGGGGGGGCAAATTGTATTTAGACCATTTCTGCCCCCCTGGGGGCAGATTGGCCAATTTTAGGTCAATCTGCCCCCAAGGGGGCAGAAACCACAAGGCACTGGGGATTTGTTTTTTGGCGCCAATGTCACGCAGGGGGAGCGACCCCGTAGGCAAGGGTCGCTCCCGGGGGGGGGGGGTGTGCCGGTTGGGGGGGCAAATTTATTTTAGGCCATTTCTGCCCCCCCGGGGGACAGATCGGCCTATTTTTAGGCCGAACTGCCCCCGGGGGGGGGGCAGAACACTCTAGGCGCCAGGGCAATTTTTTTTTTGTGTTTTTTTTTTTTGTTGTTTCTTTTTTTAGAGATGGGGAGCGACCCATCAGGCAAGGGTCGCTCCCCTGGGGGGGCAAATTGTATTTAGACCATTTCTGCCCCCCTGGGGGCAGATTGGCCAATTTTAGGTCAATCTGCCCCCTAGGGGGCAGAAACCACTAGGCACCGGGGATTTGTTTTTTGGCGCCAATGTCACGCAGGGGGAGCGACCCCGTAGGCAAGGGTCGCTCCCGGGGGGGGGGGGTGTGGGGGTTGGGGGGGCAAATTTATTTTAGGCCATTTCTGCCCCCCCGGGGGACAGATCGGCCTATTATTAGGCCGAACTGCCCCCGGGGGGGGGGGCAGAACACTCTAGGCGCCAGGGCAATTTTTTTTTTTGTGTTTTTTTTTTTTGTTGTTTCTTTTTTTAGAGATGGGGAGCGACCCATCAGGCAAGGGTCGCTCCCCTGGGGGGGCAAATTGTATTTAGACCATTTCTGCCCCCCTGGGGGCAGATTGGCCAATTTTAGGTCAATCTGCCCCCAAGGGGGCAGAAACCACTAGGCACCGGGGATTTGTTTTTTGGCGCCAATGTCACGCAGGGGGAGCGACCCCGTAGGCAAGGGTCGCTCCCGGGGGGGGGGTGGAGGTTGGGGGGGCAAATTTATTTTAGGCCATTTCTGCCCCCCCGGGGGACAGATCGGCCTATTATTAGGCCGAACTGCCCCCGGGGGGGGGGCAGAACACTCTAGGCGCCAGGGCAATTTTTTTTTTGTGGTTTTTTTTTTTGTTGTTTCTTTTTTTAGAGATGGGGAGCGACCCATCAGGCAAGGGTCGCTCCCCTGGGGGGGGCAAATTGTATTTAGACCATTTCTGCCCCCCTGGGGGCAGATTGGCCAATTTTAAGTCAATCTGCCCCCAAGGGGGCAGAAACCACTAGGCACCGGGGATTTGTTTTTTGGCGCCAATGTCACGCAGGGGGAGCGACCCCGTAGGCAAGGGTCGCTCCCGGGGGGGGGGGGGTGGGCGTTGGGGGGGCAAATTTATTTTAGGCCATTTCTGCCCCCCCGGGGGACAGATCGGCCTATTATTAGGCCGAACTGCCCCCGGGGGGGGGGGCAGAACACTCTAGGCGCCAGGGCAATTTTTTTTTTGTGTTTTTTTTTTGTTGTTTCTTTTTTTAGAGATGGGGAGCGACCCATCAGGCAAGGGTCGCTCCCCTGGGGGGGCAAATTGTATTTAGACCATTTCTGCCCCCCTGGGGGCAGATTGGCCAATTTTAGGTCAATCTGCCCCCAAGGGGGCAGAAACCACAAGGCACCGGGGATTTGTTTTTTGGCGCCAATGTCACGCAGGGGGAGCGACCCCGTAGGCAAGGGTCGCTCCCGGGGGGGGGGGTGTGGGGGTTGGGGGGGCAAATTTATTTTATGCCATTTCTGCCCCCCCGGGGGACAGATCGGCCTATTATTAGGCCGAACTGAACCCGGGGGGGGGGCAGAACACTCTAGGCGCCAGGGCAATTTTTTTTTTGTGTTTTTTTTTTTTGTTGTTTCTTTTTTTAGAGATGGGGAGCGACCCATCAGGCAAGGGTCGCTCCCCTGGGGGGGGCAAATTGTATTTAGACCATTTCTGCCCCCCTGTGGGCAGATTGGCCAATTTTAAGTCAATCTGCCCCCAAGGGGGCAGAAACAACTAGGCACCGGGGATTTGTTTTTTGGCGCCAATGTCACGCAGGGGGAGCGACCCCGTAGGCAAGGGTCGCTCCCGGGAGGGGGGGGGGGCGTTGGGGGGGCAAATTTATTTTAGGCCATTTCTGCCCCCCCGGGGGACAGATCGGCCTATTATTAGGCCGAACTGCCCCCGGGGGGGGGGCAGAACACTCTAGGCGCCAGGGCAATTTTTTTTTTGTGTTTTTTTTTTGTTGTTTCTTTTTTTAGAGATGGGGAGCGACCCATCAGGCAAGGGTCGCTCCCCTGGGGGGGGGCAAATTGTATTTAGACCATTTCTGCCCCCCTGGGGGCAGATTGGCCAATTTTAGGTCAATCTTCCCCCTAGGGGGCAGAAACCACTAGGCACCGGGGATTTGTTTTTTGGCGCCAATGTCACGCAGGGGGAGCGACCCCGTAGGCAAGGGTCGCTCCCGGGGGGGGGGTGGAGGTTGGGGGGGCAAATTTATTTTAGGCCATTTCTGCCCCCCCGGGGGGACAGATCGGCCTATTATTAGGCCGAACTGCCCCCGGGGGGGGGGCAGAACATTCTAGGCGCCAGGGCAATTTTTTTTTTGTGTTTTTTTTTTTTGTTGTTTCTTTTTTTAGAGATGGGGAGCGACCCATCAGGCAAGGGTCGCTCCCCTGGGGGGGGGCAAATTGTATTTAGACCATTTCTGCCCCCCTGGGGGCAGATTGGCCAATTTTAAGTCAATCTGCCCCCAAGGGGGCAGAAACCACTAGGCACCGGGGATTTGTTTTTTGGCGCCAATGTCACGCAGGGGGAGCGACCCCGTAGGCAAGGGTCGCTCCCGGGGGGGGGGTGGGGGTTGGGGGGGCAAATTTATTTTAGGCCATTTCTGCCCCCCCGGGGGACAGATCGGCCTATTATTAGGCCGAACTGCCCCCGGGGGGGGGGCAGAACACTCTAGGCGCCAGGGCAATTTTTTTTTTGTGTTTTTTTTTTTTGTTGTTTCTTTTTTTAGAGATGGGGAGCGACCCATCAGGCAAGGGTCGCTCCCCTGGGGGGGCAAATTGTATTTAGACCATTTCTGCCCCCCTGGGGGCAGATTGGCCAATTTTAGGTCAATCTGCCCCCAAGGGGGCAGAAACCACTAGGCACCGGGGATTTGTTTTTTGGCGCCAATGTCACGCAGGGGGAGCGACCCCGTAGGCAAGGGTCGCTCCGGGGGGGGTGGTGGGGGTTGGGGGGGCAAATTTATTTTAGGCCATTTCTGCCCCCCCGGGGGACAGATCGGCCTATTATTAGGCCGAACTGCCCCCGGGGGGGGGGGGGGCAGAAACCTCTAGGCGCCAGGGGAATTTTTCTTTTTTTTCTTTGTTTTTTTTTTTTAGAGATGGGGAGCGACCCATCAGGCAAAAGTCGCTCCCCTGGGGGACAAATTGTATTTAGGCCATTTCTGCCCCCCTTGGGGGCAGATTGGCTGAGTTTAGGTCAACCTGCCCCCAAGGGGGCAGAAACCACTAGGCACCGGGGATTTGTTTTTTGGTGCCAATGTCACGCAGGGGGAGCGACCCCGTAGGCAAGGGTCGCTCCCGGCGGGGGAGGGTGGGGGTTGGGGGGGCAAATTTATTTTAGGGCATTTCTGCCCCCCCCCCCCCCTGGGGCCGGCTGAGCTACAGGCCAAACACCACAGGTAGGCACCTTGCAAAAAACACCTCTGTTTTCTGTGAAAAAATATGTTGTGTCCACGTTGTGTTTTGGGCCATTTCCTTTTGTGGGCGCTAGGCCTACCCACAGAAGTGATGTACCATTTTTATCGAGAGACTTAGGGGAACGCTGGGTGGAAAGAAATTTGTGGCTCCTCTCAGATTCCAGAACTTTCTGTCACCGAAATGAGAGGAAAAAGTGTTTTTTGGGCCAAATTTTGATGTTTGCAAAGGATTCTGGGTAACATAACCTGGTCAGAGCCCCGCAAGTCACCCCATCTTGGATTCCCCTGGGTTTCTAGTTTTCAAAAATGCACTGGTTTGCTAGGTTTCCTCAGGTGTCGGCTGAGCTACAGGCCAAAATCCACAGGTAGGCACTGCTTTTTATAAAAAAATGTGATGTGTCCACGTTGTGTTTTGGGCCCTTTCCTTTCGTGGGCGCTAGTCCTACCCACACAAGTGAGGTATCATTTTTATCGGGAGACTTGGGGGAACGCTGGGTAGAAGGAAATTTGTGGCTCCTCTCAGATTCCAGAACTTTCTGCCACAGAAATGTGAGTAACATGTGTATTTTTAGCCAAATTTTGAGGTTTGCAAAGGATTCTGGGTAACAGAACCTGGTCCGAGCCCCGCAAGTCACCCCTCCTTGGATTCCCCTAGGTCTCTAGTTTTCAGAAATGCACAGGTTTGGTAGGTTTCCCTAGGTGCCGGCTGAGCTAGAGGCCAAAATCTACAGGTAGGCACTTCGCAAAAAACACCTCTGTTTTTTTCCAAAATTTAGGATGTGTCCACGTTGCGCTTTGGGGTGTTTCCTGTCGCCGGCGCTAGGCCTACCCACGCAAGTGAGGTATCATTTTTATCGGGAGACTTGGGGGAACGCTGGGTGGAAGGAAATTTGTAGCTCCTCTCAGATTCCAGAACTTTCTGCCACAGAAATGTGAGGGACATGTGTTTTTTTAGCCAAATTTTGAGGTTTGCAAAGGATTCTGGGTAACAGAACCTGGTCCGAGCCCCGCAAGTCACCCCTCCTTGGATTCCCCTAGGTCTCTAGTTTTCAGAAATGCACAGGTTTGGTAGGTTTCCCTAGGTGCCGGCTGAGCTAGAGGCCAAAATCTACAGGTAGGCACTTCGCAAAAAACACCTCTGTTTTTTTCCAAAATTTAGGATGTGTCCACGTTGCGCTTTGGGGTGTTTCCTGTCGCCGGCGCTAGGCCTACCCACGCAAGTGAGGTATCATTTTTATCGGGAGACTTGGGGGAACGCTGGGTAGAAGGAAATTTGTGGCTCCTCTCAGATTCCAGAACTTTCTGCCACAGAAATGTGAGTAACATGTGTATTTTTAGCCAAATTTTGAGGTTTGCAAAGGATTCTGGGTAACAGAACCTGGTCCGAGCCCCGCAAGTCACCCCTCCTTGGATTCCCCTAGGTCTCTAGTTTTCAGAAATGCACAGGTTTGGTAGGTTTCCCTAGGTGCCGGCTGAGCTAGAGGCCAAAATCTACAGGTAGGCACTTTGCAAAAAACACCTCTGTTTTTTTCCAAAATTTAGGATGTGTCCACGTTGCGCTTTGGGGTGTTTCCTGTCGCCGGCGCTAGGCCTACCCACGCAAGTGAGGTATCATTTTTATCGGGAGACTTGGGGGAACGCTGGGTGGAAGGAAATTTGTAGCTCCTCTCAGATTCCAGAACTTTCTGCCACAGAAATGTGAGGGACATGTGTTTTTTTAGCCAAATTTTGAGGTTTGCAAAGGATTCTGGGTAACAGAACCTGGTCCGAGCCACACAAGTCACCCCTCCTTGGATTCCCCTAGGTCTCTAGTTTTCAGAAATGTACAGGTTTGGTAGGTTTCCCTAGGTGGCGGCTGAGCTAGAGGCCAAAATCTCCAGGTAGTCACTTTGCTAAAAACAGCTCTGTTTTCTGTGATGTGTCCACGTTGTGTTTTGGGGCATATCCTGTCGCGGGCGCTAGGCCTACCCACACAAGTGAGGTATCATTTTTATCGGGAGACGTGGGGGAACGCTGGGTGGAAGGAAATTTGTGGCTCCTCTCAGATTCCAGAACTTACTGCCACAGAAATGTGAGGAACATGTGTTTTTTTAGCCAAATTTTGAGGTTTGCAAAGGATTCTGGGTAACAGAACCTGGTCCGAGCCCCACAAGTCACCCCTCCTTGGATTCCCCTAGGTCTCTAGTTTTCAGAAATGCACAGGTTTGGTAGGTTTCCCTAGGTGGCGGCTGAGCTAGAGGCCAAAATCTACAGGTAGTCACTTTGCTAAAAACAGCTCTGTTTTCTGTGATATGTCCACGTTGTGTTTTGGGGCATATCCTGTCGCGGGCGCTAGGCCTACCCACACAAGTGAGGTATCATTTTTATCGGGAGACTTGGGGGAACGCTGGGTAGAAGGAAATTTGTGGCTCCTCTCAGATTCCAGAACTTTCTGCCACAGAAATGTGAGTAACATGTGTATTTTTAGCCAAATTTTGAGGTTTGCAAAGGATTCTGGGTAACAGAACCTGGTCCGAGCCCCGCAAGTCACCCCTCCTTGGATTCCCCTAGGTCTCTAGTTTTCAGAAATGCACAGGTTTGGTAGGTTTCCCTAGGTGCCGGCTGAGCTAGAGGCCAAAATCTACAGGTAGGCACTTTGCAAAAAACACCTCTGTTTTTTTCCAAAATTTAGGATGTGTCCACGTTGCGCTTTGGGGTGTTTCCTGTCGCCGGCGCTAGGCCTACCCACGCAAGTGAGGTATCATTTTTATCGGGAGACTTGGGGGAACGCTGGGTGGAAGGAAATTTGTAGCTCCTCTCAGATTCCAGAACTTTCTGCCACAGAAATGTGAGGGACATGTGTTTTTTTAGCCAAATTTTGAGGTTTGCAAAGGATTCTGGGTAACAGAACCTGGTCCGAGCCACACAAGTCACCCCTCCTTGGATTCCCCTAGGTCTCTAGTTTTCAGAAATGTACAGGTTTGGTAGGTTTCCCTAGGTGCCGGCTGAGCTAGAGGCCAAAATCTACAGGTAGTCACTTTGCTAAAAACAGCTCTGTTTTCTGTGATATGTCCACGTTGTGTTTTGGGGCATATCCTGTCGCGGGCGCTAGGCCTACCCACACAAGTGAGGTATCATTTTTATCGGGAGACGTGGGGGAACGCTGGGTGGAAGGAAATTTGTGGCTCCTCTCAGATTCCAGAACTTTCTGCCACAGAAATGTGAGGAACATGTGTTTTTTTAGCCAAATTTTGAGATTTGCAAAGGATTCTGGGTAACAGAACCTGGTCCGAGCCCCGCAAGTCACCCCTCCTTGGATTCCCCTAGGTCTCTAGTTTTCAGAAATGCACAGGTTTGGTAGGTTTCCCTAGGTGGCGGCTGAGCTAGAGGCCAAAATCTACAGGTAGTCACTTTGCTAAAAACAGCTCTGTTTTCTGTGATATGTCCACGTTGTGTTTTGGGGCATATCCTGTCGCGGGCGCTAGGCCTACCCACACAAGTGAGGTATCATTTTTATCGGGAGACGTGGGGGAACGCTGGGTAGAAGGAAATTTGTGGCTCCTCTCAGATTCCAGAACTTTCTGCCACAGAAATGTGAGGAACATGTGTTTTTTTAGCCAAATTTTGAGATTTGCAAAGGATTCTGGGTAACAGAACCTGGTCCGAGCCCCGCAAGTCACCCCTCCTTGGATTCCCCTAGGTCTCTAGTTTTCAGAAATGCACAGGTTTGGTAGGTTTCCCTAGGTGGCGGCTGAGCTAGAGGCCAAAATCTACAGGTAGTCACTTTGCTAAAAACAGCTCTGTTTTCTGTGATATGTCCACGTTGTGTTTTGGGGTATATCCTGTCGCGGGCGCTAGGCCTACCCACACAAGTGAGGTATCATTTTTATCGGGAGACGTGGGGGAACGCTGGGTGGAAGGAAATTTGTGGCTCCTCTCAGATTCCAGAACTTTCTGCCACAGAAATGTGAGGAACATGTGTTTTTTTAGCCAAATTTTGAGGTTTGCAAAGGATTCTGGGTAACAGAACCTGGTCCGAGCCACACAAGTCACCCCTCCTTGGATTCCCCTAGGTCTCTAGTTTTCAGAAATGCACAGGTTTGGTAGGTTTCCCTAGGTGGCGGCTGAGCTAGAGGCCAAAATCTACAGGTAGTCACTTTGCTAAAAACAGCTCTGTTTTCTGTGATGTGTCCACGTTGTGTTTTGGGGCATATCCTGTCGCGGGTGCTAGGCCTACCCACACAAGTGAGGTATCATTTTTATCGGGAGACATGGGGGAACGCTGGGTGGAAGGAAATTTGTGGCTCCTCTCAGATTCCATAACTTTCTGCCACAGAAATGTGAGGAACATGTGTTTTTTTAGCCAAATTTTGAGGTTTGCAAAGGATTCTGGGTAACAGAACCTGGTCCGAGCCACACAAGTCACCCCTCCTTGGATTCCCCTAGGTCTCTAGTTTTCAGAAATGCACAGGTTTGGTAGGTTTCCCTAGGTGGCGGCTGAGCTAGAGGCCAAAATCTACAGGTAGTCACTTTGCTAAAAACAGCTCTGTTTTCTGTGATGTGTCCATGTTGTGTTTTGGGGCATATCCTGTCGCGGGTGCTAGGCCTACCCACACAAGTGAGGTACCATTTTTATCGGGAGACTTGGGGGAACATAGATTAGCAAAACAAGTACTATTGCCCCTTGTCTTTCTCTACATTTTTTCCTTCCAAATATAGGAGTGTGTGTAAAAAAGACATCTATTTGAGAAATTCCCTGTAATTCACGTGCTACTATGGTCACCCCGGAATTCAGAGATGTGCAAATAACCACTGCTCCTCAACACCTTATCTTGTGCCCTTTTTGGAAATGCAAAGGTTTTCTTGATAGCAATTTTTTACTCCTTATATTTCAGCAAATGAATTGCTGTATACCCGGTATAGAATGAAAACGCACTGCAGGGTGCAGTTCATTTATTGGCTCTGGGTTCCTCGGGTTCTTGATGAACCTACAAGCCCTATATATCCCCGCAACCAGAGGAGTCCAGCAGACGTAACGGTATATTGCTTTCGATAATCTGACATTGCAGGGAAAAGTTACAGAGTAAAACGTAGAGAAAAATTGATGGTTTTTTCACCTCAATTTCAATATTTTTCTTTTTCAGCTGTTATTTTCTGTAGGAAACCCTTGTAGGATCTACACAAATGACCCCTTGCTGAATTCAGAATTTTGTCTACTTTTCAGAAATGTTTAGGTTTCTGGGATCCAGCATTGGTTTCATGACCATTCCTGTCACTGACTGGAAGGAGGCTGAAAGCACAAAAAATTGCACAAATGGGGTATGCCCCAGTAAAATGCCAAAATTGTGTTGAAAAATTGGGTTTTCTGATTCAAGTCTGCCTGTTCCTGAAAGCTGGGAAGCTGCTGAGTTTAGCACCGCAAACCCTTTGTTGATGCCATTTTCAGGGGAAAAACCACAAGCCTTCTTCTGCAGCCACTTTTTCCAATTTTTTTGAAAAAAACGAAATTTTCACTGTATTTTGGCCAATTTCTTGGCCTCCTTCAAGGGAACCCACAAAGTCTGGGTACCTCTAGAATCCCTAGGATGTTGGAAAAAAAGGACGCAAATTTGGCTTGGTTAGCTTATGTGGACAAAAAGTTATGAGGGCCTAAGCGCGAACTGCCCCAAATAGGCAAAAAAAGGCCCGGCACAGGAGGGGGAAAAGGCCTGGCAGCGAAGGGGTTAAGCATTTTGAGTAGTTTGGGCATGCAGCGGCAACATATCTTCTCAAACAGGAGCCGGACGTAACCCTGGAAATCATCTTGATGCTGAACACTCCCAGCCCTCCCTCCATGACATCATGCCCTGTGGTGGCAGCTCCGCACAGTTATTTGTAAACAACTTGGCTCTTGTATGGTGAGCGTGGCTGCCCCATATTCAGGCTTTGGGAACTCGTGCCATAGCTGCAGTCAGTGGCGTAGCGTGGGTTGTCAGCACCCGGGGCAAGGCAAGTAATTTGCGCCCCCTAACCCGGGGCAAGGCAAGTAAGTTGCGCCCCCTAACCCGTGGATTTAGTCTCTTCCAAGATGTTGCGCCCGGTGCGGCCGGCCCCCCCTGAACCCCCCACGCTACGCCACTGGCTGCAGTGTACTGCTTTTGTGCCCGCACATGTGCGCAATGCAGTGTGGCAATGGCTTTTGGTGCCAGGGTTAGCTGAAGGCGCTCACAGTGTAGTTTAATGTCCATCATGTTGGCCATTGTGTACTGAAGAGACTGAGAGAAACCGAAGTGTGGGGAGACCCCCCAAAAAAAGAACGGAGTCTTCCAAATCCAAAGCTCTGGTCTAGGTAACCCAAAACTGTCCTTGGAGAGTGAGGAATATAATGAGCTGTGTCCATGAGAGCGTCCACGAGTGGCACAGAGAAAGAGTGCAGATCTTTATTTACAGCATTTTTGATGAGGTGAGAACAGGATTTACATACAGCCCTGTTGTATGGAGCCAGGGGAAAACGGAAGAGAAACAGCATGAGGGAGTGAACAGCAACGGGGTTGGGTTAGGGGTGGTGAAAGTTAGCTTGTAAAAGCAAGATCACTCGTATTGAGTGCCCAAACACAAAGAAAAAAGTAGCTCCTAAGATGGGAGGGGTGGAAGGGCACAAGTACTAGGAGCAATATCTGAGGGGAGGGCTAACCACAAGAAGAAGCATGGTCATCCATGCCGTGGACAAATAAGCACAAAGGATAAGAGAGCGACAATGGAGTGAGCAAATAGTTAGTCTGTGGGCGGGCTGAAGCCCACATATTGAAAACTACATGTCTCTTCGAGACAGCGCATGCGCTGTCTAGGTGAGACCTAAAAGCACTATTCCTGGATGATTCTGCAAGATGGAGCCCGGTCATCGTACACCTTTTTACTCTTCCAGCAATAGCACCATTATACTCAAAATATTCTGAACTTCAGAAGTACTGCAGTACTCTCTAGAAATGTTCTCTGTCCACTCCTCACCACTTGTTGGTGGTCTGCTAATGTTTCCCAAGTGGAGAATGAACTATTCGAACACTGGCTCTCAGCATAATAAGAAATTCTTCATAGCATTCATACTTACTCTCACAAGCTTGTGCGCATTTAGAAATCCTTTCAACATTTCAACACTTTCCATCTTGTGTGAAAACACTTTTCTTACTGAGTTCAACAAATCCTGTGAGAGTGGGAGAATTTGGGACTCCCTTTTTCAGTCCAATCTGGTTGTTGAATGCTAAGTCGTCCATGGCAAAATGGAGAATTTTGACTCTTGGCATTATCAAAATGTCGCTTAGTGAGAGTCAGTCAGTCAAAGAACTTTATTCGGCAGTTGCCATAAAAGTAAAAAAATTTAAGATACAAAATTCCGAAAGTACATACAAACAGAAAAAAGTAAAACACATCTTACATATGTTACCAAATAAAAAATATAACAGAATAATCTTATCCAAGTTCCTCTTTCACAAATATCCCAATATTCTTATCAAAACGTTTACTAGTTTCATGCAATATAAACTGTTTAAATACTCTAAAATATAAAAACCTTACTTCATTGAAATAAAAGCTATACTAAACCACGTATATAAGGTATAACATTTTAGACATAAGAAATAGATTTAAAAGTCAACTTGAAATAAAATTAATGAATTACAAGATATTAATACTGGTTCCTAATAGCAATAGATTATCTAATAAAGTTTTTAGTGAGAGTCTGTTGAGACTCTGCACGCCTGTTGACCTCAAGGAGGTTGGATTTGGAAAAATTGGATTTGCCCTGAGACAGCTTACCCTTGAGCCACCATAGACACACTTCATAGATGGAGTATCTCCCTCTCAATGAGAAAAGTGAGCTGGATCCCATGGCACTATTGGGGGTTATTCTGTAAGTCTACAGCTTCTCATGAATGTCTACAGAAAAGGAAATTTGATCTTGGTGGTCTAGGTGTACATTGTCCCTAAGATAATGAATACATTCCTCAACCTGCCTATTGCACTGTGAATTATAAGAGGCAATCCTCAAGTGGGTTATACAATGAAGCTGGAGAAAACCAGTCATTTTGTTGGAAAAAAAACGGAATCTCGTTTTTGTAACAACTGTCTCAGGGAAGCCCTCCTAGCTAAATACTTCCTTGAGAAATTCTAAAACGTCTCTCTCAACAAACATAACCTCTGACTATTTAAAATGATAATCAATGAGGACTAGAGCATGCTGCATCTGAGAGGGAAGTTTTGAAAGGGTCTGGCAATATCAAACCCCAACTTATGCAATGTAAGGTTAGGCTAGTGAACTGGTTGTAAAGAGGTACAATGATGTCTTCAGGTTTTGATCCCTGAACATGCAAACTTGACACTCTCTGATGTAACCATGTGTGTCCATGTCCATTTCCGACCACAAGAAATGCATCTTATAGAAACCCTTGATGGTTTACATCCCCAGGCGTTTCTTGTGGCAAGAAGAAAGAAGTGAACAGCCTTGGGAGGGACACATACAGCACAAATTTCTTACCAAACCCAATTCACCATCTTATCATCTTAAACTCACCACAGTTCATGTACTTTACCAGTGAGATGGGTGCAATCATCGCTCAAATTTGCTACCACATCCATTTTCTCAACCCCCTTGCCCTGTTCTTCTAAACTGTTTAATGGCATGCAAGATAAAAAGTCTGCAGGTTGATTGTTCCTTCAAGAGAAATAATGAGCTTTGAAACAGTTCTCCTGCAGTTTACAGCTCAGTCTGGCAATCTGTGCAGGGGACGTTGAAAGTCCTGGAGACAAAATGTGGATAAGGGCTTTATGGTCAGTCTGCAACTTTAACTTCTTCCCTTGAAGAAAATGGCAGAAATGATTGATGGCCCAAATACAAGACAAAGCTTCCCTTAAGGTGACCGCATATCTCTGCTTTGTTGTAATAAGTATGAGCAAAGGTACTACCCATTGTGAGGAAAGGATTTTTTGCAGGATCACTCCAAATCTTTGCTAGATTTAGTGCTGGTTTCCTGATTATGAGCACTGGGGTACTACCATCCAGCACCCAGTCTATGTGCTCTGACCACTAAAGTATATCTGTAATTGGCTAATACCTGATTGGCCTGTTTAACGTCCCTATAAGTCCCTAGTATTTTGTAATCTGTGTAGCCAAGGCCTGTAAATTGAATGTCACTAGTGTAAATTGAATGTTGTGCCACCACTAAAGTGACACATTGAAAACATGACTGTAGGCCTGCCACTTCAGCCTAGCTATGGAAGTTTTTAACTGCAACCTAGAAAATAAGCCTTTTGCCAGGCCCAAAACCTTCCTTCCTAATACTGGCAGACACCCCTGAGGTAGACCTTGACTCATTATAGGGCAGAGTACATGGTATTTAAAAGGTTGATATGTTCTTAAGTTTTACATGTCCTAGCAGTGAGAAATCGTCAAACTAATTTTTCACTGTGGTAGGGCTGGCTCTCATATAGAAAAGCTCTGGGTTACATTAAAACATCCTATAATGTATAACATCAGTTTAAGAACAGCTATTCCCATGAATCAAGTACTCACCCCATTAGGAATTTAAAATCCAATCTGTTAGTAAAGTTGGATTTTGAATTACTATTTGAAAATGCCACTTTTAGAAAGATGCCATTTTTCATGCCTAAAGACTCTAGTAGCCCTTTCTGAGATAGTCCCCAGATGTCACCTGTTAGCCTACTGGAAGGTATGAATTACTCTCAGGACAGGGAACAAAAGGCCCTTGGCTAGAGGGAGGTGTAACCTCACCTGATAGGATGGCCTGGGGTCGTGACCACCAACTGCTGAAGTTTCTAAGGGACAGTCTCTATCACAGGCAGATGTAACTAACACCTAGGTACATATTTTTTGGGTCAAGGGCAACACGTTTGTATGTTCATTTTGTCCTTGGGACAAGTAGGGCCAACCCCCTGCAGCACAAGCACTTTGGCTGCCAGTTTTCATAGAAGGAAACTGTCTGCAGTTGAGTTAATATGTGTATCCATATGTTAATGCTATTCAAACTTGTATTTATGGTTTATTAATGAAAAACCTTCATTATTAGGGTGAGGGCTGTAAATAAATGTTTTAAGGTCACACTGCACTACTGACAGAGGTTCCAGAAAAAAAAAGGGTACACACATGTTGTAAAGTTTAACAATATGATGCTAAGTATAATGCTCCTAGAATGGTCTCTGATTAGAAGCAAATGTTTGCAGAAGCTTGTAGGCAACAGTGATGATTCTTTGCTTTCAAAATAAAACGTTCCGAAAAAAATGCAAGTAGGACAAAAAACGTTTCGCTACAATGAATTTTAGGTGCTATTTCTTTGAAGCTTCATTTAATAAAATGTATCAGTACATGCTAGTATTTCCAAAAAATATTCCTAATGGAAAATCAGTGTAACCATTTTCAATAAGATTATTGGAAGTATGAAAATAACAAAGCACCCGGTGAAGCCAACCGATCTGACATTTTTTGTGAGTCTTTTGGTTTTATCAATGACTCTGATCATGTCTTGTTTTAACATGGCTTTTGTAACATTTTAATGTTGTGGGAGCTGCAATGCCCTCACTATTGTAACAAACACTGGCAACAAGAAAAAAAGGGGTTGGTCTCAAAAAGCACACATGGCCACCAGAGGCGTAACAAAGGCCATGTAGCCCGCTTCCAGAAAGCCCCCCTCGCACAGCGCTTGCCCTGAGTGAGTCTGGAGGGGGGGGCTCCATGTTCTTTGCACTGGGGCCCCCTCCAGTTTCGTTACACCACTGATTGCCACAGTAGTTCCTGGCACTGAACAAAACGACTTTGTGTGCCTTTATATTCCTTGTGGAAGAGCAGAATGCAATCACTCACAGTAAAACCAGACAATAGAGAGACAAATAGAAGTTTAATAAAAACAAAATATCTTTGTTAATTGCAGACCTAATTAGGGACCCAATTCTTAAAGAAACTCACAATCGTGCACCTGTAGTATATGTCTTTGAATTAGTGGCTTTCATGAATTCACAAGAACTTAACAGAAGTAGAACAGGAAATCGTCGTACTAGAAAACATTTGTGAACTGTATTTTAGCAGGAGCAAATATGCACATGTAGATTTGCTCGTGTGAAAATCTGTTGAGCGTTTAGAAGTTCACTTTCCCTCCAACCACTTTTTTCCCAACCGTGGAAGAACTTCTACTTCTGCCATTTTCACAAGTACATTTCCAACCTTTCTCATAATGGGAAAAGATTAGAGAAGAGCCGGTGAAAATCCTCAAAAACATACAAGTTAGGTTTGAAGCCTCAAAGGCATTCCAGCCCTGAACTATTGCTTACTTCTTCCTCTAGCCCTAATATGTAGATCTGCAGAAAGGTGGCAAAATATAGGTATTCAAGCCCTACTATAGTAGTAGCGCTAGCATAATCAGACAGGCTATTATCAGAGCTTTTACATAATGAGATTGCTGCCATAACGTTTTGCTGAACTACATGGCACCAAAGGGACAAGTAGATTTTTTTACGGGACAAGTAGATTTAGGAAGCAACCTGTCGTGTGGACAAGTAGATATTTTACTAAATTCCACACCCCTGCCAAGTAACACCTCTGAGGTGTGCCCAGGGCTCTGAGAAAGGGAAGAAAGTTTCTGCCATGTTACATTTTGGCAGAGCAGGTCACTGTGGGATGGGTTATGGCCAACCCCCAGGAAATTATGTCAAAGTAAATTGGGTAGCCCCTAGCAACATTTTCCTTATTGGTTAGTGAGTCGGCCCCATCCACAAGCTAGTGCCAGTAATAAAAATGATGACACCCCTGGATACCTTTCTCAGAACCCTGCTGGACTTGTGGAAAGCAGATGAAGGAATGCACTTGCTGAATCAAATTGGAAATCAGAAGAAGGAATGAGCTTGCTGTTTTACTTGTGTGGAGAGAGGACCACAAGGGCTGGACCTGCTTTCGCTTGAACTCAGGACAGAAGAGTGGTCTCTTAGGGCTAGTTGGCCAACCTCCTCTTAAGCTCCAGAAACAAACAGAAAAGCTTCAAGAAGCCTGCAACAAAACAGAACCCAGCAGGCCTGTTCCAACTGGATATGCCCTGGACCCTTCTGGTGGCTTCTGGGATATGAGTCCACTCCCCAAGTCGTGGTGTTAGAGTGTACTCTCTCTTCCTCAAGATTGCAAAAGTGGAAACTTAAAAACTTCTTCTGACCTTTCCTACAAAAGGACCAGAGCCTGCCATGGGACCACTGCCGAACCTCAGCCACTGTTGTTGCATTGCTGGTTTGGCACGCTAAAAGCAGCTCGACTTCAAGAAAATTTTCTTTGTCCCAGCATGGAGAATCTTACCAGGACCAACGCCAAGCAGCACCCCACACCCATCAAGCCCTCTGTCTAATAAATCCAGCAGCTCCTGAGCTGACAATTCCGCCAGAAAAAAGGCAAAGAGCCGATTTAGATTTTGGCAGGAGTTCATTCATCCCTCCATAGCGGTGGTTTCAAGTACTCCATCAAGCTGATGGGATTCCTGGTGTTGTATTTAGATGCATTGTGGCTGAACCTCTGTACTCGTCGACAGAGTATACTCTATTGCGTAAGCAGTTTCCTGCTGCTAGCACAGCAGATTCCTGTGCCTGCTAAAAGTACTCTGTCGCCGTCAGGGTGGCAGAATTGCACCAAGCATATTTAGATTTCACCATTGTGCTGGCGTTGCTCTAGCAGCAGATACCTGATGGCGAGAATCCAGGGAGAGAGCTGCTCAACATTGTACTATGTCTGTGGCAATTGGATGGATGCTAGCAGCACACACCTGATGTCTTTTAACCAATTGTTAACACCTTTATACTACACTATAAAACACACCCAATGTAATACCATGATCCTTTACCATTCTACTGCACAACACCATTTTGCTGCTGAATTTGCCACACAGAACACAGGTTATTTTATTTTTGCTCTATTGAGTTAATTTCTTTTTCCTTTACTTGTGGGTCCTCTATTACATTCAAGAAATTCAGAAATCACGTTTTACAGAGGAAGAATTGTTAGTCATAGTGGTTGAAAACATAAGAGTGGAGCCACAATTGTTTGGAGTCCAAGTACATAATACAGCCATATCTCAGAGAATGCAAATGTGGTCCAGAATAGTTGATAGAGTGAATGCTGTAGCTAACATCCTGCGCACACAAGAGGAAATTAGGAAGAGATGGAACAACCTGCAGGGGAAAGAGCGTCCTCTGGCCTCCAAGTGCCACTTGGAGGCCCAGAGGACTGCTGGTGGTTCTCCCAGACCCCCTTATGACATTTTCCCATGGAGGAAAAGATCTTGCAGATCCTACGTCCTGAAGGCTTGATAGGAATCCCTGGTGTAGTGGAGACTGGTAAGTTACACTTTTGAATGTCTGACTAAACATAAATGTCACTTTTGCTCTTAAGTTAGCGGTTGCTACTGTGTTTTGCAACTTTGTAAAACAGATAAACCCAATAAAAAAATGTTCACATCTATTGTTATCACCAAATTAGTAGCATTATGGTACTATCTCTCGTTTTACTACTGGCCAATATGTGTGTTGTTTTTCGTTGATCATTTCTTACATTTTCTTGTTTGCCTGTTAACCCCTTCTGTGCCGGGGACGTAATGGTTACGTCCACCAGCACAGTGCTCCTGTGCCGAGGAAGTAACCATTACGTCCTCGGTCTGGAGCTCGGAGGGAGCGCTAGCGCTCCGTCCATGGGCTTCCCTTTTGCTTCCAGCTTGCGATCAGGAAAAACAGGTGAGTTTCTCCTCCAGCGGGTGGGGGGTTTGAAACAAAGCGGCATCGGGGGAAAGGAAAGGGTTTTCCTTTCACCCGATGTCTCTTTGAGCATTCCTACTGCCCGATAGCATTGCAGGAATGCCCTCTAGACCCCAGGGATTTTCTTTCTTTTGTTGTGTGTATGTCGGGGAGCGGCCCCTTGGGCAAGGGTCGCTCCCCTTTGGGGGCATATGTTTTATGACCATTTCTGCCCCCCTTGGGGGAAGCTTGGCCTATTATTTTCAGCAACCACTGGAACGCCAGGGATGTTTTTTATTTGTTTATTTATGTGGGGGGCATAGAACTGTTGGCCATTTCTGCCCCCCTTGGGGGCAGGTTTGCCTATTTGTTTTAGGCCCATCTGCCCCCGGAGGGGGGGGAAGCCACTTAGGCACCATGGATATAGTGTGTGTGTGTTTAGTGGATGGGGGGTGGCCCCTTGGGCAAGGGTCGCTCCCCTTAGGGGGATATTATTTTTGGCCATTTCTGCCCCCCTTGAGGGCAGAGCAGCCTATTATTTTTAGGCTGATCTGTTTTAGAGGAGGACACTGATGTGCAATTAGTGCAGCAACCTGGGGCTGAAAGGTTTCCTGTTAGAAGACCTGAACTCTGGCTTGCCCCAAACATGGAGCAGCCAGAGTTGCCTGCCTTTACTGGTCTCCCGGGGTGTAGAGTCAATAAAATAACTTTTTGCCTGTCAATTTCTTTGAGATATTTATGGATGATGTGTTTTTGGAAGAGATTGTTGAGCATACTAATTTGTATGCAGAGCAGTATTTGAGAGACAACGCTGCTAGACTTAGGCCACACTAGAGCTACCCAGTGGATTCCCACAAATTTCAAGGAGATGAAAAGGTTTTTGGGTTGGACTCTTTTGATGGGTTTGATAAGGAAGCCATCATTGGCTTCTTATTGGTCTACTAGTCCCTTGATGGCAACAGCTATATTTCCTGCAACCGTGAGTCGTAATCGGTATTTGCTTCTTCTTTGCTTTAGCCTTGCCACAAGATCACCCTGATTCTGACCGTCTTTTTAAGATTAAGCCTGTCCTTGATCATTTTGTAGATCGGTTTTCAGAGGTCTATGTTCCAGGCAAAGAAATAGCTGTGGACAAGTCTTTGGTCCTCTTCAAGGGTCGTTTGGTTTTTAGGCAGTACATTCCTAGCAAGAGGGCACGATATGGAATTAAATTGTATATGCTGCCTGAAAGTAGTACAGGATATGTGTATAGTTTCCGTGTCTACACTGGTTGTCCTCCCACTTTTGAAGTTACTGAGAAAATTGTGTGGGAACTTGGTAGACGACTGTTCAACAAAGGCCACCATTTGTATGTAGATAACTTCTACACTGGAGTGCATTTGTTCAAGGAATTGCTTATAGTGGACACTGTTGCTTGTGGCACAATTCGTTGTAACCTGAAAGGCTAGCCAAGGGAGCTTGTGTGTAAAAAACTTGAGAGGGGACAGTGCAGTGCCTTGCGGAATGATGAGCTGCAAGCTTTGACATTTTCAGACAGACGGGATGTCTACATGGTAAGTACCATCCATGATGAGAGTACTTCCCCTGTGACTGTTTAGGGCCAGGTTGCTGAAGTGCGCAAACCTGTGTGCATTTTAGATTATACTAAGCACATGGGAGGTGTAGATAGAGCTGATCAGAGGTTGGAACCTTATACTACTATTCGTAAGTCTTACGTTTGGTATAAGTTAGCAATTCACCTCTTCCACTTGGCAAATTTTAATGCTTTCATTGTGTTTAAGGATAGGTCTCCAGAGTCAAAGATGACATTTGTCAAATTTCAGGAGTCAGTGATAGAGAGCCTTATTGTGGTGGAACAGGCATGAGTTCCTAGAGAAGCAGTGGTGGAGGATGTGGCTAGATTGAAAGATTGCCACTTTGCTGAGCACATTCCTCCCACACCCAAAAAAGACTTTCCAGCTAAGAAATGTAGAGTGTGTTTTCGAAGAGGCATCTGGAGGGAGACTCGAATGTACTGCCCAGATTGTCCTTCAAAGCCTGGGCTGTGTGTGGGTGCTTGTTTCAGGAATTACCACACCCAGAAGAACTACCATGAGTGTAAACTGCCTGTGTTATATTTTCATGTGTTCAGTTTCATGGTTGGCATTTCTGTCATGTACTTAGAGCTTTTGTGTTTGTAGTTTTTGTAATTATTTCTAATTAGTTAGTGATTTCTTTGTTTTTAAAACAAACAAAAAAGTGACACCATTGTGTGTGGAGTGGCGCTTGGCTGGCGGTGTAATTAATTATGTATTTTATCAATTATGTAAATTGGGTTAACTTGTTTATTTTAGTTATATTTTATGGATCAAATCCGTTTATTGGTATATAATATATGTGAACAAAATACACAGCTATGTGCATACAACCGCATCGGCCGGCAGCAAAAAAAAGGTAAAGTTTCACCTGTCGCACAAGCCAGGGGACTGTCCAGCGGAAGGTGCTGTTTGACATGGGCTGACATATGCTATTGTTGTTCTCGTCACCGACATCAATATGCCAGGATCGTTATCACATGTAGCAAGAAAACCGATCAAAAAGGGGGACGGGAAAACAAGGGAAGAATACAACAAAAGAACAAGATAAAACAACTGTGCTCCCCCATTCATCATTCAGCGATGCCTCCCCTTCTCGCCCCCCTATCACACCACACCCCCTTCCACCAGGCCCATGAGCCTCATTTCACTCCAGCGCAGCCATCTGTTCCTCCCACGATCAGGCCTCCTGCAGCAGCCTCAAAGTCTTTAAGTATGCAGGGCAAGTGAGTTCGCTGAATTCAGTGGATAGAATCTGAATGAAGGGTCTCCAGAGAACGGAAATATCTTCCGCTCTCTGCCTAGTCGTCAGTGTTAGTTTCTCCATCGCTAGGATGAACCAGAGTTTGTGGAGCCATGAGGTGTAGCTCGGGACTCCGTCCGAGCCCCACAGAGCCAGTATCGTCTGGTGTGCCGCACTGAGAGCAAGGGCAATCTGTCGTCCCTTCAAAGAGCAAATAGGGAAAGTAAGAGGGTTGGGCAGACCCAGGACAACATATGTCGGAAGTCTGGGAATCTCAGTGTTAAAAAACTCGATCTTTATCATCAAGGATGCTCTTCCAATACCTCTTCAGCTTGGGACAGTGCCACAGCAGGTGCATGAGTGTGCCCGTGTTTCTGCAACCCTCCAGCAGAGCCCTGGTTTAGTGGGGTCCCACGTGTGTAACCTCGCCAGGGTATAGTACCAGTATGTGGCTAACTTATAAGCTGTCTCCGCCCCCGGTATGTTATGAGCTGTGTGATGTGCTCTGAAGTAGATACTATCCCACTCCTCCTCTGTCAGCTCCCTCTCCACCTCTCTCTCCCACCTTTTCTGCCCCCTGGTTTTGGAAGGTGGTGATACCCCACAAAGAAGTTTCTAAATTTCCGATATCACCCGCTTGTCATCTTTCTTTACCAGGAGCCATTTCTCAAAAGGCGTGAGTGTTCTAGCTACTAAGGGCCTGACCGTCGGCTGGAGTGCCCAGTGTCTAACTTGATAGTACGTCAGTCTGTCTGCCTCGTGAGTTCATATATCTCTCTCAACTGGTCAAAGGAGATAATTCCGTCCGAATTAAATAGACTCCCCACCATCTTACAACCTCCCTCGTACCAACGGTGAAAGTTCTCTAACTGCAAGCCAGAGGTGAAGTCGGGATTCGCACAAATCGGCATCATGGGAGAGGGGAAGGTCGTCAAACCGTGTCTTGTCACCACTGCGTCCCACACTGGGAGCGTCACACCAGTGATCGGTGAGTAATATAGCCCCTGCACTCTGTGTCTGCGTCGTAGCCAGGGCTCCTTCCAGATGTGGGACCCGGCAACCGCCCTGTCCAGGAAGCGCCAGTGCTTCTCCGTAAGCGGGCAGCTCCACTCCAGCATAAAGCGCAGCTGGGCCGCTTGGTAATACCTCAACAGGCAAGGAACCGCCAGTCCCCCCTCCTCCTTAGGACGGTATAGTGAGTGACGCAATATGCATGCGGGCTTCCTATCCCATATAAATTTCAGGATCGCCGTCTGGAGTGTAGTTATGGTGTTAGGCGGTGGAGTCAGAGGAAGGGTCAGAAACAAATAGAGTATGCGCGGCAAGATTGTCATTTTGATTGCAGCCACCCTGTCGAACCATGATAGTTTGTGCTTCACCCGCGTCTCTAAGTCTTTCAGAATCTCCCTTGAGAGGGAAGCATAGTTCAAGCTAGCCGTCTTTGCCGCTGTTGTTGCCAAAGCTATGCCTAGATACGGGACATGTGACGTTGTCCATATAAAAGGGTATCTGGAACGGAGTTCCTCCTCGTGCTCAGGGAGGACTGACAAGTTTAGGACTTGAGATTTCTGTGTGTTCACTTTAAACCCGGAGACCGTGCTAAAAGTGCAAATGGCGTCCATGGGCCCGGTAGCGAGACTATGGGTTCCGCCAGTGTGAGAATCACATTGTCGGCATATAAACTGATGTGGTGGTGGTCTCCCCCAAATTTAATGCCGGTGATACAGGGATCATCGCGAAGTCGCTGAGCCAGGGGCTCCATGTAAAGAGCAAATAAAAGTGGGGAGAGCGGGCACCCCTGTCTCGTTCCCCGTCTAATCGGAACGGCAACGACAATGTCCCGTTGATTCGGACCGCTGCCCTGGGCTCCTGATATATGCATTTTATCCAGGTCAGAAGCGCCGGTCCAACCCCAAAGCGCTCCAAAACCCAGAAGAGGTAGGGCCAGTGCACCCTGTCGAACGCTTTCTCCGCATCAGTGGAGAGGAGGAGTGCCTCCTTAAGGGATCTGTTTGTTTTATCTATTAAGTGTAAGAGCCGCTTCGTGTTGTCTCCGCACTGTCGGTGGGGTATGAAGCCCGCCTGATCCGGGTCGATAAGTCCAGGCATGTAGGGATTAAGACGCTGTGCTAAGATACCCATGAATAGCTTGGCATCTATGTTTAGGAGCGAAATGGGTCGGTATGAACCACAATCCTCCGGGTTCTTCCCAGGCTTGTGAATGACTGTGATGGTGGCCTCTAGCATGCTGGGTGTGAGGGCTGTGGTCTCTAGGAAAGAGTTGAAGAGTCGTGTAAGGATTGCGGCCAATTCTGAACAGAAGGTTTTATAAAAAAGCGAGGTGCAGCCGTCCGGACCAGGCGACTACCCGACCGTAAGACGGGAGACAGCCAAAATCACCTCCTCTATCCTTATGGGTTGGTCAAGGCGGGCTGCGTCCTGCTCACGGAGCGGCGCGACCAGACAGTCCTCGAGATATGAAGATGGGCCAGGGCCAATCGCTAGGTCCGCTGTATATAGCTCTCAGTAAAAGTCTGCAAAGGCCTCAGCTATTTGCATATCCGTTCGCACCTCACCCAGGGAGGGGGAACGCACCATCTTTATGGCGTTAGCACACCGCTGAGCCCTTAGTTTATGGGCCAAAAGTTTCCCACAGCGATTACCCCCTATATAGAATTTGTGTTTGAGCCGGGCTACAGCATACTCTGCCGGATCCCAGTCCAGTCTTTTCAACTGTTGGCGCGCTTTCTCTAATTCCTTCCAAACTCTGGGAGCGCCGGTATGTTTGTGAGAGCGCTCTAGAGCAACCACTCTCTGCTTCAGCACCGCTCTCTGCTCTCTCCTCGCTTTATTTTCTTTGGCCAAGAGTGAGATCACCTCCCCGCGTATGACTATTTTCGGCACCTCCCAAAGTGTCTCTAGACTAGTCCACCCATTATCATTGTGACTAATATAGTCCAGGACCGCTCGTCGCACCGCCTCCACCGCAACCCGGGACTGCAAAATTGTGTCCTGAAAGCGCCAACCCGGGCCCCGGGCTCGGCCACAGTCAAGGTGAGCCACCAAAGTTATAGGGGCATGGTCTGTTAGAGCCCTGGGCTCAATCGTGGTGTCCCTGACTCATGAGCTGAACTCTGAGATGGCTAGGAAAAAGACTATGCATGTTGAGGTCTTTGAAGATGCCGAGTAAAACAAGTAGTCCCGGAGATTAGGATGTGCTGTCTGCCAGATATCGTCTAGGTCGCAGTCTGCCAGCCACTGTCGCCCAGCGGTGGTCATAGCCCCCGTCTGCCCGTAACGGTGTCCAGATCGGTCAAGATCATTATCCATGACAAGATTGAAGTCCTACCCACAAGTATAGCCAAGGTTGTGAGCATCGAGGATATAGCCTGTCTCATGAATGTTTCTTGTTGAGTGTTCGGTGCGTATATTGTTGCGATTGTGAAATGGAATGACTCTATGCGCATTCTGAGGGCTAGGAACCTACCCTTAATCTCATGTAACTTAGCAACGACCTCCCCGGGGAAAGCTTTCGATATCAAAATTGCCACCCCCATGCTTCGTAGGGGCGGCAGACAAATACTGCTGGGGGAACCATTTGGAACGCATACAATATGTGTCTTTGGCCAGCAAGTGCGTCTCCTGTAATAAGCAAATGTGGCTCTCAGAGCGCTCCAAAGCGGAGAGAATCGCTAACCTCTTCATGGGACTATTAAGGCCCCGGACATTGAGGCTTAGGCATTTAAATGACAAGTGTGGGTATGTGGTTGGGACGTTGTAAAAGCTGGCTTCTACCGAGAGGCGGTGGCCGGGGATAGCCCCGGGAAAGGCATGCACACAGGAGCATAGGGATCATAACAATAGAATGTAGATCCTTTAGGGGGAGCATATTGTAACGTAACAAAGCACAACAGGTGCACATCAGTCACAAACAAGTCCACTATAGGGAATCCAAAAAGAGACTAAGTCCCAGACAGGGGTCGGCAGCACCTTACAAGGCCTACTCGTGACATCCAGAGACCCCGCCGCCTAGCCCTGATCTATTGTCTTCACTCCTTGCTCTTGGAATGGCCCCGGACCACTGCAACATCTTCCACGGACTATCCGCATCTAAGAACTGATCCCAGCAGTAACAATATTCAGTACAGATTGTCTCTCAAGCGCTCTTTCAGTCGATGACGGCCGCAGCGGTTTCCGTTTCTTTTCTTTTCGTCGCCATCTCATTCGGTTCTCGAGAGGAGCCTCCTCCTGGGGCGTAGTTCGCCGCTCCTTCTCCTCTATATTTAATATCCGACGACCCTCCTGCAGCGATTTCACCTGCCTCATCTGGTCCCCCCACCGGAACACGAGTCGGAAAGGGTGGCCCCAGGTGTAAGGCGTAGAGTTTGCCCGGAGGTGTTCTGTAATGGGCTTAAGTTCTCTTCGTCTCTGTAATGTCAGCAGCGAAAGGTCCTGATAGAGCTGTAGATTGTGCCCCCTAAACTGGACCTGAGGGAGATTTCACGCTTTCTGAAGGATATCTTCTTTGGTCATAAAATTGTGTATGCACGCTAAGATATTGAGAGGGTGCGCACCCGCCCCCCCCTGCCGACCTGCTCTGTGGACCTGGTCCAGTGTTATCTCCTGCTTATTGTCCGGGCAAAGGAGTGAGCGGAATAAAGCTGTGACAAACTCCCTGATGTCCTCTCCTTCCATCCCAGACGGAACTCCTCTAATCCGTATATTATGGTGTCTTGAGCGATTTTCCAAGTCTTCGGTCGCGATCTGCAGTTGCTCCTGTTGCTCATGAAGATGGAGAACTTCCTGTTGCAGTTGTTCGACTTCTTCTCCCCTGGAGATCTCGTTGTCCTCCATATTTGACACCCTTTCACCTAACGAGGTGATGTCCGCGTGCAGATCCCGCATCTCCTGGGAAATATATTTCCGCAACTCCTGAAAATCCATCCTCAGCGAGTCGAACAAGGAGGCAAGGAAGCCCTTCTTAACCGGGGCCCCTCCCTCGTCCTCTGCATCGCCCTTTTCTTCAGGATCTCTCGTCTGGGCAGCCATCTAGGGGGGATTGCTCTGTGGGGGGTGTGACCGCATCAGCATCTCCCTGACCGACTGATCCCTCCCATGTTTGGAGGATGCCATCAGGAACCTGCACTCTGGCCGCCCCACTAGTAAAGACAGCGCCCGTTGGCTCCCCCAACATCTTGCCGCAATCTGGTTCACTCCGTCGGGCCTCCACCTTCTGCTGGGGCGCCTCGCTCCTCCTACGGGCACAAGGCCTGTCTCTTCAGGGAATGGGAGGCCCGCCACCTCTGTCCTCACAGATACGGCCTGCTGGGCCCTCCCAAAGATACCAGGCCCACCAGGGCCAGGGTCCAATGGCCGGTGCCACGCGGGACCGCCGTGTGCTTCACCCTCGCCAAGGGCCGAGCAGTCCCGCCAAGCCACCCGATGTTGCGTCACTCCTCCCACCTCGGGGGCTCACCGGTCATCTGGTTCCGTAGGGGTCAAGGGGGATCCAGCCTCAACCCGACCCTCCAATGCCCCTGGTGTCACAAGGCCTGCCCTGGGCCGGGGAGGCTGTGACCACGCGCCGCCGCTTCTCTTCGTCGGCCCCTCCCCCCAGCCCCGTACCTCCACGGCTCGGCAGCCGCCACCACGCTTCTCCCTTCAGCCTCTCCTTTCCCCACTGCCGCTGGGCCAGGGATCCGCCAACCGCTCCTCAGGTTGCTCTGCCGACCGCGTGTGCCCCAGGCTCCGCCAGCGGCCCGAATCGGCAGACCCCAACGTCCAGTCTGCCACTCGCCAGGGCGCTCCACGCGGCCCCCGGATCTCCACGGCGCCCCCCAAACACTCGGGGATGCTCTGGATGTCGGGGCCTGGGACCGCTGTGCCCCTGATTAGGCCCGGGCGGCAGACCTCACAGAAACACACCTGCTCACGCTGCCATCTTGGCCACGCCCCCTTTAGTTATATTTTAGGTATATGCTAGGCCTATCGGGGTATTGAGTGGCAAGTTAAGTAAGAAATGTTTCAAAAGCATTATTTTTTTTATTGAACATAATTGTCTAAGAATGTTTCTTAAATTGGTTGATTTTTTAATAAATATATATTGTATATTAGGTAATAATGTCTACATTAAAAGTTTTATATATTTTTTTTATTTATTAGGGTTTCTCAAATATGTAATGTTTTTGAAGTGGAGAAGTTTACCTGCTGTTGCTTAGACTTGAGTGGGAATAGTAGATTTGACCCCTCCAAAGTCCAACTCTTTCCCTACTATTGCACAGTGTGGAGTGGGAATAGTAAATCTTAGCCCTCTGAAGTCCAACGCTTTCCCTACTGTATCACAGACTGGAGTAGGAATAGTAAATCTTACCCCGCCGAAGTCCAGTGCTTTCCCTCCTGTTGCACAGATTGGAGTGGGAACAGTAAATTTAAACCCTGCCCGCCCCCGAAATCCAACGCTTTCCCTACTGTTTCCTAGACTGGAGTAGGAATAGTCAATTTAATCCCTCTAAAGGTTTCCCTACTGTTGCACTGACTGGAGTGGGAATAATAAATCTTACCCCTCTGAAGTCCAACACCATCCCTACTGTTGCACAGACTGGAGTGGAACTAGTAGATCTTACCCCTCTGAAGTCCAATTCTTTCCCAATTATTGCACAGACTGGAGTGGGAATACTAAATTTAACCTCTCCGAAATGCAAACCTTTCCCTACTGTTGTGCAGTTTGGAATGGGAATCATATATTTAACCCCTCCAAGTCATACACTTTTGCTACTGTTGCATAAAATGGAGTCAAAATAGTATATCTATTATTCCCAGGCTCCAATACATTTCCTAATATTGGTTAAATATATTTATTATTAATATTTGTTTTATAATTTTAACATTATTGTATTTGTTTATATTTTTATTTGTTTTTAAATGTTTATATTTTTTGTAAATGTCTTTTGTATGTATTTTACTTGTTTGGTAATGTATTTAATGCTTTGAAATTAAATTGTAAATATTTTTTGTAAAGCGATATGGCTCCATTGTTGTCCCCTTGCTCCCCTTTGAAGAAGCAGCCCAGGAATGTGATTTGGAGAGGGTTATGCCAAAAAACGTTTGACTCCCTAAGCAGGCCATGTGCACAGCCCTTGTGCCCAATGGCCCTGACTTTTCCAAGGAATTCTTTGTACAGACAGATGCCTCAGAGCATGGCATAGTGGCAGTACTTTCATAACTGACTGAAGAGGGCCTAGACCAACCTGTAGCCTACATCTCCAGGAGGCTACTCTCCAGGGAACAAAGGTGGGATGCTATTGAAAGGGAAGCCTTTGCTGTGTCAGTGCACTGAAGAAATTGAGATCATACCTGTTTGGGACTCACTTCCTGATTCAGACAGACCACAGGCCCCTCAGGTGGCTCATGCAAGTGAGGGGTGAAAATCCAAAATTATTGAGGTGGTCCATTTCCCTACAGGGTCTGGACATTAGGGTGGAAAACAGACATGGGGTTTGCCACGTCAATGTTGATGGTCTCGCCAGGTTTTTCAATCTTAGTAAGAAGAACTCCCTAGAGCCCCCCCCCTTTCAGCTGGGAAGGACACGTATAGACCTGTCAGCCTTAGTGTGGTCTTACCCCCAAACATTTTGGGGGTTATTCTAACTTTGGAGGAGTGTTAATCCGTCCCAAAAGTGACGGTAAAGTGACGGATATACCACCAGCCGTATTACGAGTTCCATAGGATATAATAGACTCGTAATACGGCTGGTGGTAAATCCGTCACTTTTCCGTCACTTTTGGGGAGGATTAACACCTCCTCCAAAGTTAGAATAACCCCCTTTGTCATTTTTTTTTTTTTTTGGGAAACGAAAGAGAAATAATTACATTCATACATCATTTTGCCCATAACATAAGATTCAAAAGATAATTACATATTCCCATTAGCCTGGAAGGAGGCGAATTACTCTTTTGTCATCAGAGCAGAACTTTAGATTAAAGCTTCATTCATGGGCCAGAAGCTAATTCTGAAATTGTTCCCTTTTATTCTGGCTGATCTCCCCTTACGTTTATACAGTGTGATTTCCAAATGATACACAGACAGTAACCTGCCGAACCACTGCTGCCATGACGGTGGTTGCGGGTTCAGCCATGCAGAGGAGACACATAATCCATAGACCGCCATAGCCAGAAAGATAAGGGCCCTATGTCGTCCCCTCGTTTCCTCGGCGACCCCTAAGAACATGATCTCAGGGGTAAGGACCACATCATATCCCAATATTTCTTTTAGCACGAATTGCTTGCCGTCTCTCAGTACCGTCAGTTCCCGCATGTAGCAAACATATGAACAATATCTGTTCCGTGCGCCCCACACCTTGGACAGTTTGTCCCTCGTGAGCTCCCCCACTTGACAAGGTGAGCCGGTGCATAGTACAGGTCGAACATGGTCTTATAGTGTTGTAATTGCAGAGAGGAAGAAAGCAACATAGTATGTCCCAGTTCAAGTGATTTGAGAAAATTAGTACCTCCATCCACCAATGTGTCCTTCCACCTCTCACTATGCTTCCCCAAATCATCAGGTTGTTCTGCCATCAGTGATGAGTAAATTAATTTATTAGGCATATAAGATTTCCCCAAAATACCCTTTAACAACAGGTTGCTTCTGAATCCCTGTGCCCCGCCTGTTTTTTTGCCCAAAAAATCTTGTATCTGTAAATATTTGAAAAAATCCCTTTGTTCTAGACCATATTGTTCTTGAAGACTCTTAAACAACTTCACTCCGAGATCGTCAAAGAAGTCTCCTAACCTCTCTATGCCTCGGGAGGCCCATTTTACCATATGGATATCCTTAAATATTTCGGGAAGTGACGGATTGTTCTTGATTATAGTATAGTAATTAAATCTTCCAAGCCCATTCTTTATGCGCCATGACCGCCAACATTTATAAGCCGCCTCTAATACCTTGTATCGAGCTTTCTTATAGTACCCAGGTTTGTGGAAGGTTAACAGACATCCATTAGCGGCTGATCCCATGAGCAACTCGTAGATATTGGGACCCTCCTCCACCTCTTTCTCCCCTGCCCTTCCCCCCCATAATGGGCGCATATATTGAAAAGCTGCTGCCGTTTGATATAATTTCATATTCGGTAGGGACCACCCCCACTTTTCCCGAGGTAAAGACATAAATTTACCCGCTCTTCTACACCTGCCATATGCCCAAATAAATCTCATGACTACCCGCTCCATATCCTTAAACCGAGAATTTGTAAAGTTCAATTGTATGGCACGGAAAATATACAATAGTTCCGGGAGGAGAATCATTTTAACCATATTGCACCTCCCCATTATAGTCATATGTAAATTGTTCCATCTATGCATATCGTTTTTGGTCTAAGTTCAGGTTAATGATTTCTCCTACTCTTGGTGTAATATCAATACCCAAGTAGACTGCATGATCCACCCTCCGATTGTCATGAGAGTTCGTATATTGGTTAGCCAGGACCTGTGTTTTAGTTCTGTTTAGCAGATACCCAGAGAACATTCCAATCTTAGTAAGAAGAACTCCCTAGAGACCCCTTCCCCCTTTCAGCTGGGGAGGACACATATAGACCTGTCAGCCTTAGTGTGGTCTTACCCCCAAACATTTTGTCTTATTGCCTCATATTTTTGCTGATTCTTTTTGTTGGACTTAGGACTCTGAGCGCTTTACCACTTCCAACAGGTGCTAAAGCGCATGTGCTTCTTCCTCAATACATGGTTTGATTGATGTATCCACAATAGGCACATTTAATTTACTTATAACTCCATAGTAAACTGCACTATATGTTCCAATAGCCTTTAAATTAAATGGTACTAGTGGGTCTGCAGCACTGATTGTGCCACCCACTTAAGTAGCCAAGTAGCCCTTTAAAAATGTCTTAGGCTTGGCACTGCAGAGCCTGTGTGTGCAATTTTGACTACCATGTCGACTTGGCGTTTGAAACTCCTTGCCAAGCCTCAAACTCCCCTTTTATTACATATGTCACCCATAAGGCAGGCCATGGGTAGCCCATAGGCAGGGGCATGGAATTTAACAATGTATCTACTTATCCATGGGACAGGCTGATTCTTAAAGCTACTTGTCATGTAAAAAAATCTACTTGTCCCTTTGGAGTCGTGTAGTGCGGTGACAAATTATGGCAGCTATCTCATTATGTACGAGCTCTCTCTGATTATGCAAGGGCTCATACTATAGTAGGGCTTGAATACTAGCAATTTCAAGCCCTACTGTGGCAATTTCCTTATTTTGCCACCTTTCTGCAGATCTACATACTGGGGCTGCAGAAGCAGTAAGCAATAGGTCCAGAGCTGGAATGCCTTTGAGTCTGTGCAAGCCTACTAACTTGCATGTTTTCAGGATTATCACCAGCTCTTCTCTAATTGTTTCCCATACTGAGAAAGGTTGGAAATGTACAATGGCTGAAGTAGAAGTTCTTCCAGGGTTGGGAAAAAAGTGGTTGGAAGGAAAGTGCGCTTGTAAACACATAATAGATTTTCGCATGCGCAAATCTACACATTCAGATTTGCTCGGGCTAAAATACAGTTCACAAATATTTTCTAGGAGTATGATTTCCTGGTCTACTTATGTACATTATTTTGAATTCATGAAAGTCACTAATTCAAAGATAGATACCATGGGTGCACTTTTGTGACTTTCTTTAAGAATTGGGCCGTAATTAGGTCTGGTGTTAACCAAGACATTGTGTTTTTATCAAAATTCTATTTCTCTCTATATATATTGTCTGGCTTTACAGGGTGTGGTAGCATTCTGCTCTTCCACAAGGAGCATATTGGCACACAAAATATTTTTGTTCAGTGCCAGGAACTACTGTGGCAATGTGTGCTTTCTGAAACCTGATTTAGCTTTTTGCCAATGTTTGTTACAATGGTGAGGGCCTGGCAGCTCCCAGAACAATAAAGTGTTGCAAAAGTCATGCCAAAACAAGACTCACATTGACAAAACCAAAAGACTGACAACCAATGTTGGATTGGTTGGCTTGTTTATTTATTATTGCTTGTTTATTTTCATGCTTCCTGTTCTGTTGTGATTTTCCAGTATGAATATTTTTTGAAAATACTAACATGCATCAACACATTTTAGTAAATGATGCTTCAAAGAAATAGTACCTAAAATTTCACAGTAATGCAACAAAACATTTTTTCCTACCTGCATTTCTTTTAACATTTATATGTTGAAAACAAAGAATCATCAGTCTTGCTTACAAGCTTCTGCAAACATTTGTATCTAATCAGAGAGCATTCTGGGAGCATTATACATAGCCTCATCTTGTTAAACTATTCAAACGTATGTGCACTTTTTTTTTACTGGAACCACTGTCAGCAATTCAGTGTGACCTTACAATGTTTAGTTAGAGCACCCACTTCAATAATAAAGGCTTTGAATGAATGAACCTTAGATACAAGTTCAAACAGCATTAATATATGGACACAGATATTACCTCAACTGCAGACAGTTCCCTTCCCTGTAAACTGGCAGCCAAAGGGTTTGTGCTGCAGGGGGTTGGGCCTACTTGTCCCAAGGACAAAATAAACGTGGAAACTTGTTGTCCTTGACCCCAAACAATATGCCCTTGCCATCAGACTATAGGAATTCCACACCCCTGCCATAGGGCAGGGTCCCATATAGCTAAAAAGTAGGACATGTACTCTTAAGTGTTACATGTCCTGGTAGTGAAAAGCTCTCAAAGTCGTGTTCACTACTATGAGGCCACCCTTATCATAGGTTAACATTGGGGATTCCTTATTACATTTATTAAGCTGTACTTCCTAATTGAAATGGAGTGGCTATCTCATATTTAGTACTCATGAAATTGTGATGACAAATTCTCTTTAATGGTAAAGTCAGATTTATTATTACAATTTTGAAAATGCCAGTTTTTGAAAGTTGGCATTTTCCTGCTCTTAGCTCTGTGTGCCTGCAGCCTGTCTCCAGTACATGTCTGGAGTGGGGTGACAACCTGGTTCCTGCATTACCTCTAGACAGCTTCACACAAAGGAAGGATAGGCATGACTGAGTGATCATCTGCATGTTGATGAGTCATCCTGGACAGAGTAGGAGGGAGGAGCTGACACCCCTGAATAGGCAATGTCTTGCTCCCACACAGAAGAATGCTGGAGCAATGGCGCTGTTTTGAAAGCATCCGCCTTGTTGGCTGCCTAGCCATGCCAACCATAGGTGACCGTCTTGATGTCAGGTGTAAGTAGAGAGTTCACTTTGCTCACCAGGATAGATTCAAAACATTTCTTAGTGATAATCGTGAATGGGGAACCAGAATCTGCTGTGTTACTTTTTTTTCATGCAAGACTTGCAATGTACACACCGGTGGCTTGTCTGGACTGTCCTCCATTATGCTGCTCATATTTTGTAGCACTGGCACTGTCTTGTCAGCCTTGTTGCTAGACTTATTGACATTAGCGACTGGGGCTTCTTCAGATATGATCATTACTTTATTTGTTTGATACTTTGTATTCTGAGAAGTGACTCAGTCTACCCCAGCTGCAACACTCGTGGTTGTGTGCTAATGTCCTTTAAACGATGTTATGTGGTTGCTGAGGCCAACGTGGTAACAGGCAGTTGTGTTTTCATGCTTCCTACTTTTGTCTTGGTTTTCTTGTTACTACACTACTGATATCATTGTCATGTTTCTTTTCAGTTTATTCTTCTTTTAACTGCCTGACCCATCACACAGATTGCTCATAAGCCTCTCCCATAGTGGAGTCGCTCAGTACCCATAATAGGCCCTCATTCTGACCTTGGCGGGCGGCGGAGGCCGCCCGCCAAAGTCCCGCCGTCAGGTTACCGTTCCGCGGTCGAAAGACCGCGGCGGTAATTCTGACTTTCCCGCTGGGCTGGCGGGCGGTCGCCTTCAGACCGCCAGCCAGCCCAGCGGGAAAGAGGCTTCCACGATGAAGCCGGCTCGGAATCGAGCCGGCGGAGTGGAAGCTGTGCGACGGGTGCAGTTGCACCCGTCGCGTATTTCACTGTCTGCGCAGCAGACAGTGAAATACATGTAGGGGCCCTCTTACGGGGGCCCCTGCAATGCCCATGCCAGTGGCATGGGCACTGCAGGGGCCCCCAGGGGCCCCGCGACCCCCCCTACCGCCATCCGGATCTCGGCGGTCCGACCGCCGGGATCTGGATGGCGGTAGGGGGGGTCGGAATCCCCGCGGCGGTGCAGCAAGCTGCGCCGCCGCGGAGGATTCAATGGGGCCGCGGTACACTGGCGGGACCCCGCCAGTGGTGCCGGTCCGACCGCGGCTTTACCGCCGCGGTCGGAATCCCCATTGGAGCACCGCCGGCCTGTCGGCGGTGCTCCCGCGGTCCTCCGCCCTGGCGGTCAAAGACCGCCAGGGTCAGAATGACCACCATAGTCTTTCCAAACTTCTTCTGCGTGTGATGTTGACCATGAGTTGGGCTCCTAGCATTTCATCAACTTATCAGTCTCACCTTCTTTTTCTCAGCAAATATAGAAGTGGTATATTTGTAGAGTGAATCTCTCTGCAGGTTTGAAGTAATTTTCTAGTCTTATCATTGCCTCGTCATGGTAATTGTATGCATCCAAATCCTCAGGAGGCTACATTTTGGGAATAGTCTTAAAAGGTTCCTGCCTTTGTGAGCCTAAGCAAAGTAGTAAAACGCATTTTCTACAGTTTACAGTCATTTCTTTTAGCGTCAGTTACAACAAAGTATGTTAAGAGCTTCTTTTGTTTCCATGGAGAAGGAGCATCTCTCTGGCACTACAGAAATGCCGATGGTGGCTCAAATTGCATTTTGGTTGGGGGGTAGAAGAATAGAGTTCTAGATAAATGATGACAGCGAGGATCAATGGATAAGAGCAGAAGAGATGCTGGAAGAGTTAGCAGTGCAATTGCTATGCTACAAGTTATGAACTGAATTTGATGGCACTTGAAAAGAGCAAAGTACATGCTGCAAAATAGTGAAGAGTTCAAGTAAGCTGGTGAAAGGGAATTGTAATATATAATAAAAACCACAAATCTAAAAAGTCACTGATAAGCTGTGCACACCTCATGGCTGCTGCATGCTTTGGAATACACATACCCATAAGGGACTATTCACAAAGGCAACTTTAAACGAGGTGAATCTACAAGTGCAAATTTACACTTTGAAGTATATTTGCCACGTCTGACTATTCATCATTTCCGTGTGCACATTTACTATAAAGTGTAAACTGAAATATCTTCACCCCATTAACAGGATGAAGAGACACATTTACGAGTGTAAAGTTACTACAGCACTAAAAATGTCCAGCACCACATATGGCCATTCACTGGTACAACACACTCCCACAGAAAATAATGAATGAGAAGCCTAAAGTAGAACCCCATAGCACATAATATTAGAATAAAATAATTTAGTTTCACTGATTGAAAATATATATAATTTTAATTTAATGTTAAAAAATGATATATGAATAAAAATATTATTTTATGGTAAAATATTTGAATAACATTTTTAATTTAAAAATTAATGTACCTATTTTGTATAGGAAAATTCTGCTGACTTTTGGTACATGAATACCAGTTTGCGCATGCACTCTGCGACACATTACACAAAATAAGAGAAAAATATATCTCACCCAATAAACAAATGATACACGTTCACTGCCCAAGGCCACTTAAGTTCAGCCCATGATGAGCTCACCACTTCTCCCATATTTTAGCATGGATCACAGGACACCCATATGTTGATTACATGGTTTCCTCCTGTTTCATGCACCAATTCATTCTTGCCCTCCATTCCACAAAGAGGAGGGGTTCCAGGTGATTCCCAGTATTTAGCAGTATCTTTTTTTGAGATTAACGTCCTAAGCCCCACAAGAGTTTGATCACCCGGGGCCCTCAAAGATCATTGAGGATGCCCAACAGAACGATCCTCAGTGAGGCCATAATCAGGTTTCCCAATACTCTCAACAGTGTAGAGAAAAGCTGGGACCAGTATTGTTTAATGATCGGACATCCCCATACCATGAGGTAGAAGTTCCCTTCCATGCATCGAAAGTTGGTAGGTACAGGCATTCTGTGTGCCTTCAACAGCCACTGGGGCTCGAGGTAGGTGTGGTGTAGGTAATTTAAATGCATGAGTGCCGAAATTGCTAGGGTACAGGGTGCCATACATGCCTCTCTCCAATCATCCAGGAAGCCTGGCCACCAAGCTCAGCATGCAAGAGTGCTGGAGTGCATGCAGAATGAGCAGAAGAGTAACCATTTTAAATAATGCTACCGAACCACGGAGGTTGAGGAGCGGTTGAAGATTCACGCTCCAGGTCGACTCTGTTTCCCATGACATCTGCATCCCCTCCAACCCCCAGATATAGGAAGCCAAGGTGGTGAATCGAGAGGCCTGGTTCCAGGTCTCGTTCCTCCTCAGGGGAACTAGGAGGGATTTAGCCCAGTTTATCTGCAAACCGGATGAGCCGCCTCCAGATTATGAATCAAGCGTCACATCAGGTCGGGCCATAAACAGAAGGACATTGCCTCCAGACAGGGCTATTCTGTCCTCCAGTGACATTCTCCAGTGAAACCCCCAGGCCTGGGAATCACAGTACACCCACACCCCCAGCGGTTCTATAGCTAAAGCAAAGAGTAGAACGGAAAGGGGGCACCCCTGTCTGGTTCCCTAATGGATCCTGAATCTGGAGGTGTCTGCACCTTTAATCCATACTTAGGCCTGTGGCTTTGCATATAGAATGCATATATAGAATCTAAAATGGGACCAAACCCCAGTTTAAGCAGCAGCTTCTCCAGAAACGCTGAGTACAAAGAATCAAATGCCTTTTCCAAGTCAATGAGCATAAGTGCCATGGGGACCAAAATTGGGACGGTGACAGAAGAACCTTCTGGATGCAGTGGCGTGTGCTCCGATGTGGAATAAAGCTGCCCTGGTCCAGATGGGCGAGGTGGTCCAGTATGCGGAGGAAGTGCTTTGCCAGGACTTTGGCATACGGATTTACCACTGGATTTATAAGGGAGATTGGGTGATAGGAGGCAGATGGTCTGGAGGCCTGTCCGGTTTCGGTAGCACCATTATAGGTGCAAAATCTATTTCTGGGGGGATTTGGCCCCTGGCAGAGGACTTCAGGTACATTTCCAGGATAGGTGGAGGAATAGGCGGTTGGAGTTTACAATAGTATTCAGTCGGAAACCCATCCAGTCCTGGGCTCTTACCAAGGTTAAGGTCGGTGAGCGCGTCACTTATTTCCTCCACGGTCAGGGGTTGATTTAAATTGTCCCATTCAGAAACAGCCAGGTTTGTCATTGGGAAGTCCATGAATAATGGAGATTGACCCTCTTGCATGAGCCGTCCTCCCTTGGCGCACAGAGAACCATAGTAGTCCGCTAAAGTGGAGGCTATCTTAGTGCAGTCATTGCCACAGCTCCAGATCCCGCAATAAACGTTGAACCACTCTGGTTCATGCCTTTGGTGGCCAACCAGTGGAGGAGTTTGCTCGATTTGACTCCCCACCGACAGGCCTCATCCAGACACTACTGGTGCAAGATGGCCTTATCCATTTCTAAGTGATAGCTTATTTCCTATATTTGAAGACTCTGGTTACTACGTTTCAATTCAACAATCTTTGTCTCCAGGTCTGGGATCTGAGCATATTTTTCTGTGGACTTGCCTCTGATGTAAGACCGGGCAATTCCCCTAATAGTGGCATTGCAGCCCTCCCACAGCGTTCTGGGTGATTCCTTCTTCCCCAGATTAATCTCTAAGAATGCCTGTAATTGACCAAGCTGAAATGGGGGAAATGGAGGACCAGTTAGGAGCTATGCGTTGAGGTGCCACATCAGTCTCTCTCCCTTCTTCCCATCCCCAATCTGAACGGTTAAAGGAGCATGGTAAAAAATGCCCCTAGTAGGATGTGGGGAGCTGTTGTATGCAGAATGTTGGGACTGGAAGCAGGAAGAGGTTTAAGCGAGACAGCAAACCATGAGCTGCTGATGCATCCGGATACCCCTGGATCCCAGGATTCCAGATCTTCCAGGTGTCATACAAGCCCAGACCCTTCAACTAATTGGCTAGTCCTCTCTCATCCCTCTCCTTGGCTCCAGCACACCAAAAGGAGTCAAATGGGCCCAGAACAGAAGTCCCTCTGATGTTCATCCTGCCTTGTGGTAACTGTGTAATGAGGTTCCTGAGTGTCATTAGCGTGGGTGTGAGTAGCGAGGGAGGGATGTAAACACTACGAAGGTTATGAAGGATAATCTCTAAGAAGCCCTCAAAGACCACATATTTCCCTAGGATGTCACAAGACTGGAGGAAGTGTGACCTAGCTGTGTGGATCACCCATAATTGTGCCAAAAAAAGAGCATGTATTCCAGGTCCATGCCACAGATTTTTTGCTGAACATGGTTGTATGATTTCCGCTGTTGTTGCACTTGGTGGTATAGATCGGGAAGGTCATAATGCACCTGGATTGGAAAAAAAGCTGCCCTTTTGCCCGCGCCCCACAGAATTGCATCTCTATCCCAATAATTCAGAACTTTTGTAATCATGGGCCTGGATGGGGAGCTAAAGATCTATGTGCTCATTCATTGAAAAAACATGAGGACAAACGGCCAGCATTCATCCGCTACCTGACCCATTGGTCCAAGAATAATTTGGGTGTCAATCTCTGTTCCTTCGGGAAACCGAACAAAGTGAAGGCTAATTCTGCGGGTTCTGTTTTCTGTGTCCTTCACCTATCAGTGAGAGTATTAGATGCAGCAGGTCAGGTGGACATCTCATTTTAAAGATCTTGCATCTTGTCCTCCAGTTCGGAGATCCATCCCTTTGCCACCAATAGTCTGTCCACCATATTTCAAAGGTCGTGCCACAGCAGCACCACGTCCACACGCACCTCACCGATCTTGGACTCCATGGCTCATTTTGAATGCAGTATGGCTTGCAGGATTACTGAGGAGTTGCCTCCTCCCTGCTGCTTATGGCCTTGGATGCCCCCAGGGGGCATCCCTGGAGCTCCCAGTTGGGATCATGAATTTGCCCATCTTGGTCTGTGCCTGTGAGGACAGGCTTATCACGCCTCATGTCTTGCTCTTCAATCCCATTGGGAGGCCCTACCAGCCACAGCTCATTTACTGTTCCTCTGTTCCCAGTTGGTGCCACCAAGGGGCACCTGTCCAACCCCATCTGTGTGGGAGTTATCTGTTTGCAGCACTGGGCTCCACAAATTGTGGGCAGCACAAGGATTTGGGCCCCCTTATCGGGCCACATCCAGGGTTGGGAGGCGGTCCTGCAGTATCAGTCGTTGGCCATCTGTGACCCTGGTCTTATTCCAGGTCTGAGCTTGGGTGCATTTACTACTGGTTTCTCCTTTTTTGGCTTTAGCAAATTTAGACGTGCAGTCTGTGAATAGCAATGTGTTTACTTTTTTGTGGAGGGGAGGGTGTGGGGACATCACTATACCCTTTCTTATCCATTTCTAGACTTATCCATGCTCTTCCCTAAATCACTGAAATTTAGTAGTATTCCACATGTTCTAGCCACTCTTCTGGTCCCTCCCACATTTAGTACTAAGTGGTAAACTTAAATGTCTGAGGACCTCACCAAAGAGAAGATAGGAGAGATGGCGGTGGAGATTTACACTTGTATGTTTGTGAATTGCTTTTTATAGCTAGTAAGTACTACTACTATAGTACTTCTTAGTGTAATGCAAAACGCAGTTTGTGAATCGGGCCTGCAGAATAATACATGTTACAAAATGTCCTCCTGGATTGGAAGCGAGGTTTAAGTTGCCGGGCACGCTAAAGAGAAACAAGGCCTGGAAGTGCACAGATGCACATGGGAAGGACTCACCAGCCCTGAGGCGGTAGACTCTTGACAGTGGTTACTTGAAGGCATCCCGCCTGATTGGAGCGATGAAGGCAGGCTGTGGCCACCAGCAGAGAACATACAGTGTCGGCTGCAGTGACAGACTGACTGGAGTGAGTCCGCCATGGCCTGGGCATGCAACATCCAGGAGAGAGGGAAGCTGAAGGTTATACAAGTGGCAGACAGGGCAGTGATGGGTCAAGGAATGACGCAACTCCTGAAGATCATGGCGGTCAGGGATCAGCTCAGCACAGCACAATAGTTAAAGTTTTAAGTGGCATGCAAATACAACAGAGGTACGGATGGCCACAGTATGGGTGCCCATGCATGGTGGCAGCACTCGGGTCCGCTGCATCCTGTCCTCGTCGCCAAAGTGAGACTGTTACATTAATGACTAAAAAGAATAGTGAATAACCAAGATTTATTCGCATGAATAAATAAGAACCAACACACATGCAGCCTCAATAAAATACCTTTGGGAACTGACAATTAGAAAGTTCATGAGGTTCAAAGGACACAATCAAGGGAGGGTGTGAAAGGAGAGAGGGAAAGGATATACCACACTGCTTCATCACAGATAACAGACAATATTGTTTCCGTTTCTAAATTCAGTATTAATATCTATTGACCGGCAGCTCCATCACTGCTGTGGTCTCAGTGTTTGCCGCATACTCTGAGCATCACACACCTGCCAGCTCCCTCCGCACATTCTTCCGGTGAAGAGACGACCTCACTTGGTGGCGCCAAAGATGTGATAGAGACCTCTCCACAGAGGTCGTACTTCGGGGGATTCAGCTCGTGGGGGCAATGCACAGCCGCTGTCCATTACAGGGGGTGGGGCTTCTGCAGCTGGTTTAGAAGGGTGTTTTTTAGTGCAGGAGTTTTGGGGGGCGGTAGGGGAGTGGGGATAGAAGTTCCCCAGGCTGTGCTCGACAGAATGCCAAATTCCTTGCAAAGCCCTACACCTCCTCACACATCGGGATGTTTTTATACCGAGTCCGGTTTTTTCCTTTGCTTTTTAATTTTTGGGAAAACCTCTCGCTTCGTGCATGAGTAGTTAGCTCAGGCTGCATGTATCTATCCCAGCTTTCAGCCCAGCAATTCTGTCAGGACCAGAGGCTCAAATTATGCAGAGTCTTTCTTAACTGAGCACAAAGCAGCCAAAAGGTACATTGAACTACATTACCCATAAATAAGACACGTTCAAATCTGCAAACCAAGTGAAGTGGCAAACACTGACAGAGAGGGAGACGTGGGAGGAGAGATGAAAATAGGACTACTGAGCACTTCGTGGGACAGTCCTTTCTTAGGACGACAAGGACGAGTGACCTGCGGCACCGGAGCAGTCTCCACCCGCCAGGAGGAAACCCAGGGCCTCAAGTTAATGCACCACCCGACACTTGGGGGAATTGCGAGTTGAGGTGGAAAGGCACCACTATCACCTAGAAACGTAACAGGCAACCTCCAACATTGGAAGAGGTATACTCATGTTAATATATTTTCCAATACACCAATTATTGTGAGTAAGCATGGGCGTAGGAAGTGTGGGGGACGCGGGGGATATGTCCCCCCCAGATTTTGGAGTGGGGGGGACACGGGGGACAAGGGTGGGGGGGACGAGGGGACAGAAGAATTTTCCCTTCTCCTGTAATTCGCAGGGCCATTAGCGCATGAAAGCGCTACCTATATGGCCCTGCACTTGACCTGTGACCTGGCTCCAGGACACTCGCCCTCTGCCCTTTTGTTGTGCTGCAGCACACAAGGGATTCTTTCTCACCTTGCCGCCACAGCTGCCTGCAGTCTGCACTTCTGAGAACAAAGGGAGAGGAGAGGCCCTTTGTTGATTGCTGTGTGCATCCAGTCCCTCCTGAGCCCGACCCTTCCTGTCCCTTGAAGATCGAACCCTGAAGACAGCAGCAAGATTTGAGAAGGTAAGGAGGTTTGGGTAATTAAATAAACTATTGCTAAGTAACTCCCTTTCTTTTTAAATACAGTGCTGTGTTGCAGAGTATCTCCCTTTCTAAAAACAGTATTGTTGAGTTACTGTTAGATATGAGCAGGGCAGGCTTTAGCGCGCTAGTGGCACCCTGTGCGCCAGTGTTTGTTAGGGCCCCCCTTTCTGTCGCCTCTCTCTCACTCTCTTCTCTCCTCTGTCTCCAGCTTGCCTGCCCCAGTGCTAATTATTGTCCCCTAAGTTGACATCCTGCCCCCCCCCCCAACATTTCTGTCCCCTGTCTCTCCCTCAGCCTTCCTGGTATTTGTGAAAGCCCGCTCTGAAGGGCAAGGGCTGTCTGTAAATCTCATTTCCTGCCAATGGCCTGTGGATGCGAAGCCAGCACTGTGGCAGCTCACAGGCTTTACAGGACTTCACAGGCTATGGTGGAACAGAGCCTGACACTGCTGGATAGACAGCGGAGAGACCAGCACACAGCATGGGTCCCAGGAAGAACCAGATGGCCTAAGAGATGGACAGGGCAAGGTAAGGCAGCTAGGGCGATGCAACTGGTGCTGCCGCACTGGGTGCTGACTTAGGATGGGGGTGCTATGTTTGCAAGTATATTGTGACTTTAAAAGCACCTGCTGGATGTTCCTTGCCACCAACAGTTTTCAGGCAACAATAAAAATCTTAAGATAATTCCGGTGATTAATGGTCATTCTGGAGAGAGACTGAAGTTTTGTCTAGTGGAAGTTTTGACTCATCATAACGTACAGGGTTACTATGCCTGCTACAAAGGCCGTCTACATGCAGATCACAAAGTGTATATAATGTGAATAGGTCAGTGGGTTTCTGCTTTTGTCAGATGCAGAAAAGTACCCTCTTTTTGGCATGGTTACCCCACTTTTTGCCTGTTGTCAGTATGTTTTGACTGTGTTCACTGGGATCCTGCTAACCAGGACCCCAGTGCTCTCTCCCATTAAATTTGGTTGCTTGGACCACACACACCCCCCACTTGGCATACTGGTACCCCTTATAAGTCCCTAGTATATGGTACCCAGGTACCCAGGGCATTGGGGGATCAGGGGTTCCCATGGGCTGCAGCATTTATTATGTATTATGCCACCCATAGGAGCCCATGTAAACTGTGTCTGCAGGCCTGCCATTGCAGCCTGCGTGAAAAGGTGCTTGCACCCTTTCACTTCAGGCCACTGCACCAGGTCACTGTAAGTCACCCCTATGGTAGGCCCTCCTAGCCCAGAGGGTAGGGTGCAAGTACCTGTGTGTGAGGGCACCTCTGCAGGAGCAGAGGTGCCCCCACGAACTCCAGCTCCATTTTCCTGGACCTCGTGAGTGCGGGGACGCCATTTTACGCTTGTACTGGACATAGGTCACTACCTATGTCCAGCTACATAATGGTAACTCCGAACCTGGGCATGTTTGGTAACAAACATGTCAGAATCATACCCCAATACTATTGTCAGTATTGATTGTATGATTCCATGCACTTTGGGGGCTCCTTAGAGGATCCCCAGCATTGCTCCTACCAGCTTTATGGGGTCTTCCGAACAGCTCACGCTGCTGCCACCCCTCAGACAGATTTCTGCCCTCCTTCTGCTGCTTGAGCAGCTCATGCCCAGGAAGGCAGAACAAAGGATTTCCTTTGGAAGAGGGAGGCAACACCCTCTCCGTTACAAGGCTTGGGAGGGGTAGCCTCGCCAAGCTACTAGTATGCTCTGAAGGGCACATTTGGTGCCCTCCTTGCATAAACCAGTCTGTACCAGTTCAGGGACCTCAGCCCCTACTCTGGCGTGAAACTGGACAATGGAAATGGCGTAACCACTCCCCTGTCCATCACCACCCCAGGGGTGGTGCCCAGAGCTCCTCCAGGTGGCCACTTGATTCTTCCATCTTGAATCTAAGGTTGGCAGAGGCCTCTGTGAGAATCTGAGTGGCCAGGTCAGGGAGGTGACATCACAGCCCCCCTCCTAGGTGGTCACCCGGCGAGGTGACCAATCCCCCTTTCTGAGCTATTTTGGGTTTCCCTCTTGGGTGGGTCCTCAGATTTGACGTGCAAGATTCCAGCAGGACTCCTCTGCAACGTTTACTTTGACTTCTGGCCACTGGAACTGCAACTGGACTTCACAGGAACCTACAATCTGCAGCTCCAGCGACGACTTTGCCACGCAACATTGTTTCTTCGACTCCTTCCAGCAACTGCAACATTTGCCCAGCTGTGCTTCCTCTGAGGGCAGCAAGTCTTCAGTCTGCATGAGAAGAAAGAAGGAAAATTCCTTGAAGTGAAGGAGTCACTTATCTGCATCCGCAGGCACCAACTGCAACAACAACCGGCTGCGTGGATCTCCTCTCCTCTCCTCTCCTCCTGAGCTGCGTGGATCCTGCATCAGGGGTGGTAGTCTGGAGTGGTCTCCTTGGTCCTCTCTACCAGCTGCCCAACTTTGGAGTAAGTAGGTCCTTGCCTTCCCATGCAGGACAGTACCCCCATGCACTGCATCTCTTGCAGCTACCCCCGGCACTCTTCTCTGTGAAGCACAGCCCTCAATGTGCTTCGCCTGTGAAGTGGGACCTCTCTTCAGGTGTGCTGTGGGCCTCTCTACAGCTCCTGGGCTCCTTGCCTGTAGGTCTTCTGTGGGGGCTGCCTCTCCTCCTCCAGACTCTCTGCCTTGCTGATGGTCACCTGAGACTCCCCTCCATGGGTTGAGTCCCCCTGGACCTTGCTGGTCCCCGGTAGCTCCACTTTTCTCCTACTGCGACATTTGCTTTTGCCAAGGCTTGTTGGTGGGTTTTCCACACCACAGACTGACTGCAATTCTTCATCTGGCGTGGGACGTCAACTGCATCACCTAGGAACTCTTCATCTGCTCCAGTGCTGCATTGCTGACCATCTTCGTCTCCCCGTCGACCAACTCCTGCATCCACAGATGGGTGGGTAGTGGCTCCTGCCACGACCGGACCATCCTACGTAAACTGGACTTGGTGCCCTTCTTTTCCAGGTCTTACTCTTCCAGGATCCACCTCTAGTTTCTTGCAGTCTTGTCTGCGTTTTGCAATATCCTTCTCTGAAGTCCTTTTGGTGGGTCAGGGAAAAAACTGTAACTTACCTCTTTTCTCCTGGTCGCTGGGGGGCACTCTGGTACTTACCTTTGGGGTTTCCTAGTTCCTCCAGCTCCCCTCTACCAATTCAACTTCCTTGGGTGGGGACCCGGCTTTCGCATTTCACTTTCTTAGTATATGGTCTGGTCCCCTCTAGGCCTTCAGTATTGCCTATTGCTTTTCACTGTTTTCTATTGCTTTTTATGCCAATTTGTGATTGCTACTGTACATATAATAGTGTGTTACTTACATCCTATTGGAGTATTGCCTATCTAGTGTTTTAGTGTTTGTGTTACTGTAATAAGGAACCTTTATTTTCGTAACACGTGTTTCTTTCATGTGTGTAAGTGCTGTGTGACTACAGTGGTATTGCATGATCTTTGCATGTGTCCTAGATAAGTCTTGGCTGCTCATCCACAGCTAACTCTAGAGAGCCTGGCTTCTAGACACTGCCTACACTTCACTAATAAGGTGATACCAGGACCTGGTATAAGGTGATAATACCATAGGTACTCACCAAACACAAGGCCAGCTTCCTACATCAGAGAGCTCCTTTTTTGTCCCCTGCAATTTATAAATGAAAACTGAATGTAGAACAGTGAGCAATGAACTCATCAAAGAGCTGCATGCAAACATCAAGGTATAGATTAGAGCGTCATGATTTCCCCCCCACTTTTTGATTAACTTAATGTTGCAAAACAAGTTGATTTGAGTGCAGTTCTTATTATTAAAGAGAGCCCCCAACCATGGTGTTATGTTTTAAATTCTGAGTTTGCGCTTCTCCAGATGAAGCACTCTGAAACTATACCTGCTACCAGTATGGATGACCTGTGACACCTACACCTTGTAGTCCTCTGTCTTATGTAACATTCATATACACTGATTTACACATATATGATGATTGTCTCTGCGTAATGTCTGTGTGATGTAAAGTGCTTTGACACCCTAGACTGGTATGAGGGATGAATGATAGAACAACACATGCGTATATCGTGCATGCCTTAACATCGCAGTCTCAACAATGACCGTGTCTTTACTACGCATGCCTTTACAACGAATTTCATTGTAAAAGCATGTTTGGTAAAGGAACATGCGTGGTAAATTCTCCCTACCCTGCCCCCTTACACCTGATACCATACTCCACCCATCCAAGCACTTAAAACTGCCCCTGCCCTGAGCCCTGAACCCCCCTGCCCTGAGCCCTAAAAGTAACCCTGCCCTGTCCTAAAAACTACCCTGACCCCCACTCTGAACCCTAAAACCTTCCCTGAACTGCTCTAAAAACTACCTTGATGCCCCTGCCCCCACCCGGAACCCTAAAACCTACCCCGCTCTGTCCTAAATACTACATGACCCCCAGCCTGTACTCTAAAACCTACCCCACACTGTCCTAAAACTACTTGAACTCCATGCACTCATCCTGACCCCTAAAACCTACCCCACCCTGTCCTAAAAACTACCCCGACCCTACCCTGCCCTAAAAATGACCCCAACCTCCCACTCTAAACCCGGCCACAGCCCTACTTACCTCTCTCTCCTCTGCTTCTTCCTGTTCCACCCGGACAGCTAGACTGCTATCTATGCTGTAACCACGCATATGCGTGGTAAAGACATGTGTGGTAAAGGCATGCGTGCTAGACCCATATGTGTGGTAATGGCAGCGTGGTCAATGCATTGCATTGATTGCGTGGTAAGGGATATTTCCCGGTATGAGTGGTGCTATAAAACGAATGAAATGCATCTGAGAGAGAGTGGTGATGGATGGTAGTGAGGGAATCCGTGGCAGAGGTGGTCACTGGGGGGCACCAACAAACAATGTCGCACAGGGCGCCACCAGCACTAAGGACGGCCCTATCAGACAGCACAGCAGTTCACAGGAAGGCCGCAGCACAGAGACTGCCACTTGACAGTCAGACAAGGACCTAGCAGCAATCATAGGCCTTACTGGCCTTCACAGGCAGGCGGGGCCCAGAGACTGACTCAGCCTGACTAGAAAGAAAGCTCCCAACAGGCAGCACAGTGCCTGGCAGGCAGCACATGAATCGACAGGAAGCACTGCGCCCAGCAGGCAGTACAGGCCTCTTAGGACTTCACACAGGCGAACAGCATCACAGAGCCTGTCGCTGCCTAACAGGCAGCAAAGAGCCCAGCAGACAGGGAATTGCAGGCCACACAGGACTCGACTGGAAGCGACCGTCTTCCCCATCTCCCCCCCACCACGGCAACCCTTCTGGGTGCAAACTTTGTGCAGGGGGCCCACCTCAAGGTTGTCCCTGTCCCCCCCAGAAATTTAGTGTCTCCTACGCCCCTGTGAGTAAGCCCACCAATGAAAACATTTAAGTAGAGGAAAGAGTACTTATCTTGGCAGCAAAGAAAGAGGACAAAGGACATTACCTCTACATCTCGCATTCTCATCCCAGTCATTACTACGTGGGGTGTATTCCACTTCCAGGACAGGAAACAAAGAACAGGAATGCATAATGAACTCTGCCCACATTTACCTGTGTGTTATATAGGGACACAGCCTCTAAACCCGCCTCCCGTTGTTTTGTTTCCTGTGTTCCTTGATAGTGATACAGAGGTCACTGCCGGGCTTTGACCTTCACCATTGGTTGTGACTCTCTCCCCTGTTGCATCTGGAGGGAATCTTGTGGCCACTGATGGAACACTGGGCATGGTGAGATTTTGAAATTAATTCCCAGCTCATTAAAGTTAAGAGTAAGATCAAACTTTGGTTTCATCCTTTGGATTTAAATAGTATTTCTACAGTGCATGATGCTCTGTAAGAACAATTCAGAAAATTCCCTCTACCTCTTTTGCTGTCATTACACCCCCTTTTTATTCCTGGAAGTTTACTCCTCTCCTGGATTCTGTGGGAGAAGACATGGTTGTGTGCATTCATGGAATGCAGTTCTGATCCCCACGCATGCACATCACCATGGCTTTAGATCTTGTATGTGTGATAGATGAGAACTCAGTTACACAGATCTCTCAGTGGTCTTCCTGTTCATGCTGGTTTATGGGACAAGAGCAAAAAGAACAGATGATTGCCGTAATGCTGAACAATGCAAACATTCACCACCAACCACAAAGATCTGGGTTTAATCCATCGTTTTTTTGCCCACCATGCCACCACAGTTTGGACCTAGCCATATGCAAATCAGTCTTGACCCTGTTCCCCATAGGAACAGTCCAGCCCCAACTGCCAAGTCAGGTCCTCCCTGGACCAGAAACAAACATCCTCGGACCAGTTTCAGGACATCACCCTTCATCAGCGTGGCTAGCTTGAATCCATTGGTGCAGTTAGAGCTGGACCCACGTCTGGGCATACCCTTCCTACTTGGGGCAACAAATGCAAAAAGAACAGATGATGGATGGAATGCTGAACAATGCAAACATTCACCCAAGTCACAAATATCTGGGTTTAATCGATTGTTTTTTTGCCCACTACGCTACCCCAGTTTGGACCCAGCCATATGCACATCAGTCTTGGCCCAGTTCCCCATGGGAACAGTCCAGTCTGAACTGCCAAGCAAGGTCCTCCCTGGAATGGAAACAAGCATCCTGGGACTGGTTTGAGGGTATCATCCTTCATCAACCAGGCTAGTTTGAATCCAGTGGCGCAGTGAGCATGGGACCCACGTTTGGGCATACCCTTCCCACTTAGGGCGACAAAAGCAAAAAGAACAGATGATAGACGGAATGCTGAACAATGCAAACATTCACCCCCAGTCACTGGCATCAGGGACTTTGTGCATGCACAGGACCTCAGGGACTTTGCAAATGAGCAGGACCAGTTTCTATCAGCTGGGACTCCACACATTCAATCCAGTAGCCTTTGAGACCTCATAGGAAATGCTTCTGGATTTGGGCACATTTAAGGGTTATGGTCTGTGCTTATTTAATACATATATTGCTATTGTGCAGTTATTATTAGGACTAAGTTACCTTAGAAAATAGGTTTTTGTTTTGCTAATTTGTCACCATTTGAGGAATGTTCCCAAAACCCTAAACTATGAGTTCATCCACCTCCGTTCCTCCTGGAATGTTTTAGGATGATCCATCAAGTGGGGGGCGAGAAAAAGTGTGGGTCTGAAACCACAGTTTCCCCATGCAATTGTAGCGGGATTTTCAAACCGCACTACAGGCAAAATGGCTGAACGGAATCACACCAGATTTGGCAGAAAGCTAGATCTTTAGTTCAAAAGTGTGATTTTTCTGATTTTGTGTATTCTATTATATTCTTAATTCTGAAAGTGAGGGGTGGGGGACTATTGGATCATCAGAGATCTGAAAAGACTGAACAGTTTTGTCCAGGATATCATTTTCAGGATGGAGACCATTCAGAGGATAATTCCATTATTTCCAACAGACCACTTCATGTTTACATTAGACCTGATAGATGTATACCTGCATGTGCTGATTGTGATGAAGCATTAGAAGTTCTTGAAATTTGCTATCCAGAACATTCATTTTGCAGTTTTGAGTTCAATTCAGTTTAAAGACTGCCCCACAAAGGTTGTTGATCCATTGATTGCGACCTTTCATCTACAGGGAATCCCAATCTCTCTTTAAATAGATTACTTGTTAGTGGGTTCTGCATCAGAGACCACTTAATTTCAGTTCCTGGAAACCTTTAAGTCATCCCTGGACCGTCATGGGGTTCTCTCCAGTGTTCCAAATGTCAGCTGATCTCATCATGGGAAATTATATTAATTGAAGCAACTTTCAGAAAAATCAGACACAGTTTTCCTTCCAGTGGAAAGGGCAGTGAGCTTTTCAGTTTTCTCAAATTAATATCCTGTGGAAAAGCGCCAGTGCTGAAGTGGGTACAGTTTTAGGGATATACAGATTTAGGCTTTTTTACAGTTGAATGGGTGAGACTGTACCTCTTTCCCGTTCTTTGATATCTTCAGAGATTTTGGCACCAGAAGTGTCAGTTAATGGATGCAACGGTAACAGTGATGGAAGAAATCATATCCCACCTGCAATGGTGGTTATGTCCAGAGAATCTTGTAAAAGGAAATCAGAATAGATCCAGATTTACCAAAGATCCTCACAATGAATGACAGCTTGAATGGTTGCGGAACAAATTTATCCAATAAAGACATATATATAAGATATATATAATACATCGACACAAGAGCCATTTGCTTCACTTACACCACACAACTCTGACTAGCAACAAAGATGGAGATTAATCATTTAGTAGTCCCTTTTACACCCCTTTATAATCAGCCACCCGTCGGTGTATTTTTAATAACTATGTGATGTCTTTTTGATATAAATTTTTTAGTTTTATTTATTTGTGTTTTCAATACACAGTTATTTCAGACAACTAATACTTAGTAGAATCTTTCTGAGCTCCGTCCCTTGACATCATAATTTTACAATGTTCAGCGTGGGTCAAGTGTCATCTTTCATATAGGTGTAAGGTAACACCTCTATTAACCATGGCACTACATCACGCGGCTTCAATAAACATGTACATAGGTATAAAATGCCCTGGTTACTAGTGAAGCGCCATCGTCATTATGCCATGTAGTTGTGCATCATGGGGGCCACCCCCCTCCAAGGATGGTTGCAGAGAGGCTCAGTCTAGCACTATCAGCATGACACTGCCAAGCCACACGTCATGAGGCCACGCCCCAAAATAGTTGGTTGTAGAGATGTTCTGTCTCCGGTCTCCGCTAACGGCGCGACCTGGGGTACAATGGACATCAATAATAGTAGATTTTGGTTGTCTGTCTATATCCTTACATCTTAAAGGCTTTCTGCCACAGACCCCTGTTAAGGCCTTTCAAATTGGCGACTGTGTTTCCCTTGAAGGAGTGAGCATGAAGGCCCTCTCCTCCTTAAACAGAGTCACTCCCATGCTCCAACGGATCATCGCCCCCTCCGGCCTCTCTGTCATGATCCTCCTCAACATATACTTGGTATGGGGGTAAAGGGTGACAAAATGGGGGATAACAGGGTGACTATGGTTTACCCACTTTCCAGTGTGATGACAAAGGCACGCTGTCCGCCTCCCCCTGAGAAGCGCAGTGGTTACCCAGAACAGGTAAGTGTGTGCATTGCATATGTACATTTGACATGATGCACTTTTCTCTCAAATACTTATGTGTGTTGTCCGTTTGTTCACTATGTGTGTGTTTTTTTCGCCAGAATCACTCAGGCGGCCCGAGATTTAATGCACACACAGACGACTGGACGTGACCTACTGTTGCTTGAGTTTGTGTCTGTGATGCCTGCTGTAATGCTTACACATGTGTTCCTAACATGGGACAACTGTTTCTTTTATAGCCCACAAAAAGCATATACTAGATGTCACAATGAGACTTTTACTGCAAGGGATATATTGTGCTTCCTGGTCTTTCTTCACTACAGGAACTAGGATAGTGCTCCATTACTACACGCGGGTTAATTTGCTCCCAGCATGTGTGAGAGTTTTCACTGCATACACTTACAGACGTAACAAGTACGTTAGAGACCAGGGTTACTATTCAGACATACTTCCTGATGAAAGCTTAGGCCCTTGTAGGCCATTATCAAGGGCTGTAACATGTTGGTGAAATTTAAAAGAGGGCCATAGGAACATAATAGCTTAGCGTACCCCGATCATTATTATTAGTTTTTAACTATACCTACTTTTACAACCAATAAAGGAACACCTTTGTGAATAGTGAGCTATTTGTAATCTTTAGATCCCCGGTAGGATATCCATAAGTGCTCCCGAAATTTAGTTGAGCCTACCTTGGCTTATAGGGACTGAGGTGAACCGTATGATGAAACATGCCACAACTAGAGTGGGTGAGGGTCAACATAAAGAAAATTTATTATTTTCTTTATTGAAGTGAAGCAAGATATTGGGCCTCATTACGAGTCTGGCAGTCAACAGACCGCCAGACTCACGGTGGTGGTCATGTTCCCCGCCAGTTTGGCGGTCCAAACGTCAAATTAAGAGTTTGGCGGTCGGAGCACCATACGACCACCATCTCCACTGGAAACAGTGGTCCTGACGGGGTGACGGTGGTGCAGGTCATTATCAGCCAGGGCCGCGTTGAAGTCTGTGCTGTCCTGCTGATTACGACCTGGTCCTCAGCCAGCCTTTTCATGGCGGTTTCACTGTCATGAAAAGGCTGGTGGATAACAGGTGCAGGGGGCCACAGGGTAGCCCATGCACTGCCCATGGCATGAGCAACGTAGGGGTCCCCCTGCCCAGCACCCTCATAACGAGCACTGTCTGCCCTGCAGACAGTGCGCATTACAAGGGTGCTGGTGCCCCCTGCGGGTAGCACCATTGCCGCCAGCTCGATTACGAGCTGGCAACAATGCTGCTGCCACTTTCCCGCTGGGCTGCCGCTCATCAGCCCAGCAGGAAATTCGTAATAGGGCCGGTGGGGAGGTCACCAGTAAGGCAGTAACCTCCCCATCGGACGTTCAGCAGACGGGTCTTCCTGTCTGCTGAACTCGTAATGAGGCCATAGTGGGATGGGTCCTTGAGCCTACCGCACTGGTATAGCTTGGACTAGGAATACCTTATGTTTTTAGTTATGATGTAGGGAGAGTGCATTCCTACTAGAACCCTGGGTCAACTAAGAAATTGTAGTTCATTCCAAATTAATCTTCCTGGGGCTCCTGAGTGAAGTGTGTGGTGTTCTTATCTCACCTCTCTCCTTTGGTATTTCTTCTGAGGAAATTTGGATTCTCTTTGAGTTCAAGCCGAGTGGACCAGAGTAGTCTAATACGGTCATCCAGCTGGAGAGAACTTATTTCCGTTCTCAGAGCCTCACGTCATTTTCATCAACAACTTCAGAGAAACAATGGCCCTCATTATGAACATGGCGGTTCGGCACGCCATGCCGCAGTGGCAGCTGAAGCCGCCAGCCGGCATGGCGGGCCGAACCGCCATATAATAAACATGGTGACAGCCGCCAGCGGCAGCCGTCACCCACTGTCAGGCTCCCGCCGTCAGGCAGCCTGGCGGCCGGATGAAACACCATCCGCCAAGGTAGCGGCGCTATCCTGCGGATAATGTTTCATTTTCTGCCAGCCTTTTCCTGGTGTGATATCCCGCCAGGAAAATGCTGGCGGAGGGGGTGCCCCTGCACAGCCCAAGCTCTATGCATGGGCAGTGCAGGGGCCCCGGTGCAGAGCCCCATCGCGCAGGTCACTGCCCGATTTTCGGGCAGTGATCTGCACGATGGGTGCAACTGCACGTGCCGCACAGAGGCATTGACGGCGGCTCCATGTGTAGCCGCGGTCAATGTCCCGGCCGAGCCTTTCTGTGAGCCGGCGGGCGGAAACAGGGTTCACAGAAAAGTTCATAATGTGGCCGGTGGGGTCCTGGGGTCGCTGGCAGTCAGTGTTTTGACCGCCAGCATGAACACGGCGGTTGTTTCCGCCATGTTCATAATGACTGCCAATATGTTGGTAAAATCAGGCAACACAGTGGCTGGGGTCTACATAAATCATCAAGTCTGCACGCATTTGGAATCACTCAACAAAGTTGCAGCGGCTCTGAGATTGCAGTCAGATAATCATCTACTTTCCATATCAGCAGTTCACATCAAATGTTTGGGCACGTCAGAGCAGACAAGTTGAGTAGGATTTTGTGTTGATTACAGGAGTGGTCATAACCGAGACAATCTTCAAAAAGGTGTGTAAGAGATTTGGTTGGCCATATCTGGATCTTTTTGCCTTCAGGAACACTTCCCTGTTTCCAAGATATTGATCCCACTTTCCAGCGGAGGTATCATGGGGAGTGAATGTTCTTTCTGAGTAGCTAAGAATCTTTTGTTTGCATTTCCTCTGTTTTCATGTCAGACTCCACCCCTTTGATTCTTTCCCTCTAAACCATCAATCCTTCCTCATTACCTCAGGTTATGCATCTTGGTTTGAAAGCTGAAAGGATGAAGTTACAAAAGAAAAGGCTTCTTGTACATCTGTTTTCACTGGAATTTAGCACTCCCCACTATTAAAGCTCAGTGGTTTGTGAGCAAAGGCTTTCTAGGAGTTTGATGATACCCTTCGAGAAGGTGATTCTTTAGTCATCCATCCATTCAGGAGTTTCTCTGTTGCCAGACCTATTTCTCATTCCACAGTTCCTCCTTTGGGTCTTCCTTTGTTTCTTCAGGCATTGCTACATCCACCCATTGACCCTCTTTAATATACTGATTAAGGATTTTGTCTTGCAATGTTGTTTTCACTAGACATTATTTCGGCTTGTAGAAAAAATGAATTAAATGCCTTATGTTACCCACCTCTTATTAGGTTTTTGGAAGTTGGAGTGACTTTAAGACCAATCATGTCTTTTCAACATAAAGTTAGTCAACTATTTAATATTTTCCAGTAGATGCTTTAAAATGTCCTTTTTCTTTCCCCTCCATCTGATGAGGGATGATGATTGCAGTATTTAGATGTTGAATGAGCATTACAGATTTACCTTGAAGACCCAGCTCTTCAAAGGAAATGGATAGTCTGTTTGCCACCTTTGGTAATTCTAACCCAGCAGAGTTAAGAAGGCTTCAGAGATGAATGAGCAGATGGAGTAAAGTGGTTTCAAGGAGTTGCTTTGCATGGAATCTGCTGGGACCTGGTCATCAGAACACAAATGTATCAGACATTATCGGTTTCAGAGTATTGGTGACATGGTCAAACTCTTTGGATCTGGTGTTTTATGTTCAGCAACATTGTAATGTATTGCTGATGTTATGAAATTTATTGTACTGTTTTGGTTAAGAGTGTGGATATCAATATGCATTAAATACTGGGGTGTGGCATTATTTGGAGTATTATTTCTTTCATGATCGAAGGGCTGGTCAGCAGTGAATGGGACAAGGAGGAGAGATGTGGAGAGAATGTCCTATTTATTTACCAGTAATCTTCATCACTCTTAGCCCTACTCTTTCTTGCCCCATTCATGACGACCCTCTAGTGTTTCCAGGCATTTGACAGTGCTGGGGGACAGGAAAAGACTGTGTAGGCTATATCTATTTAGGGGGCCCAGCTGAGGGTGGGTTCGATTTATTTTGTTTTCCTGTTTTTATTTCCAGTTTTGGACCTGGGATTCACCTCATGTAGTAATAATTGGAACTAGGAAGTGTATGACTAAGTGTAATGAAGATCACCACCAATTTTTTGGGCCAGTAATGGAAGTGGTGGATTGGACGGACATGTTGTTTATTGGTGTAAGTGGGTCACATGTTGTGTAGTTCTGAATAGAAGCCCAGGGCCACTGGAATTATGCGATTGTGTGGACACAGCGAGTTTTGCATAATTATAGATTTACCGCAGTTGCCACATAATCCATCTTCTGCCACATAATCTGCAGATTTTACAAAAAAAAAAGTTTTTTGCTTAAATGGTTCAAAAGTTACTGAAAATGCAAAGACACGTCTTGCCACGTCATATAAGGCCCTCTGGTACTAATGAGGTGCAACCACTGTCCAGACAGTGTTACAGAGCTTAAAAATGATGAAATAATGAAGTAATACTGTTACAAATTGTGCCACATTATGCTGCATAATTTGCCTTTATTTGCCACATAATTTACTCAACCCTGCCCCATAATTTAGACCCCTCCTGTCGCATAAGTCCAGACACCCTGCATATGCCCTATGGGTAACGTGGTTTACCATAACTTTCGACTTTGGCTTGTTCAGCAAAGAAAGACTCCACATAGTCTTTGCCTCCGTGTCCTTAATAGATTTAAAACATTCCCTCACATTAGTTACGCCATTTTTTAATCCTGTAAATGTTCTGTCCTGCCAGTGTTGTGCATTATGCAGCTTTACCAATATTAGACCCAACTCTAATAAATTCCTCTCCAACCTCATATCAAAAGATGTTCAGTAATTCTTACCTCGAGATATGTTCTACTGGCCAACCTAGGACTTTCTGAAAGACATATATCATACTCTCCCAGAAGGGTGTGAATGATTCTGTATGGCAAGATGTTATAATGAAGTTTCCATCGTTGATCCGGCATCTGAGTCAGGCAGGAGAGGATCCTCTGCATGTGCCGTAGTCGCTGGGGGTAATAGCTTAGTTGGGGCAGGTAGTTATATACTATCACTCAATATCTGGTAGAAATTGCTATCTCTGTGGTGGCATAAAGACCATGGCCCAGTCCTCCTCCGTCAAAGGTCTGTCTTCCGATCCTGTTGCAGATTTCCAAGTCCATCTACCGTGTTTATAACAAGAGATTTATATATTATAGAAAATTTCCCTACCTCCGTTATCTATGTCATTGTCAATTTGGCTTCTAAAAGATTGTATTTCTTCCACGTTGCTCAAATATGGAATGACAGCGATATGAGCTTTCAGTACTTCTCGAGTTTTGTGTGTACTGGCCAAAATTCTCTCAAAGATCAATAAATGACTTAACCTCCATAGAGGATGTTACCTCCCTTATGGTGGCTTTCTTAAATTTGTTCTACCCTGTAGGGCCGAAATTTGGGAGAACCATAAAAAGTTTTTTCTGCGGTCTTAAACGCCCTCTCAATTAATCCCGGCCCCTGATTTACCTCTGTAAAAAATAGTTGTCCAGAGATTTTCATTTTTGATTTGTGTTTTTGAATCATTAGAGAAGAAATTTAGCTTGGGTAATCATTGCTAATCCGGGCCTAATTTTTTTGATGTAATATTTCAGGAACAATGAGACCTATATACTAAATTTTGGTTTCAAAACATAGGTTTTGGGGTCAAGTAGTCTTATAGAGACAGAAAATAACTCCTCAGAGCAAACCTTCCACCATTTTCCAAAACGGTGGCTCTATAATGATGTGTTTTAGCCATCATATTGGTAATTTATTTTGATATTGTTTTTGTTTCAGGTTTTCCATCGATTCAAATTTGTAAACGTGAGCAAAGCAGGTGGTAGCATAGGATCTTTACCCCCTGACAGAGAGTTGCAACATGTGCTATATGCCAGAAAAATCTTAATTTCATTATTATGGATCAATACAGTTTCACCAATGTCGGCCATTATTTCTCGGATCTCACTGTGAATCCGTAGCCGGCACTCAAGAGTGACTCTAAAGCATAATTTGCTTTTTCAGTGTGCAAACTTAACTGAAGACTGGATAGATTTTTCTGGCGAGAATTTACAATGACAGAATTAGATTTTGTCAGTCTAACAAAAAGAATGAGCCACTTATGGTGTTCGCAGCTGATCTGATGCCTGAAGTTTTTGCTGCCAAAATAAGACCACAGGATGCAGTAAAATCAGCAGAAACCATTTTAAGAAATGTTTTGCAAGACTTAGATTTTGGATTTATGACAAATTTTGTGATGCCCCAGAGCTCCGAAAACCATGGGAGTCAATAAGAATGCCTGAGATTGTCTTCACATTTTTTTACAACATTGTTTAATGTCAGCAAAACAAAGCTTTTCCAAACTAAAGTTCTTGAGTTTGGAACAGAAGCCGACAACAAATCAAAAATGAAAATCTCTGAACAATTTGTTTATGGAGGTATATCAAGGGGCCAGAACTAAATCTGGGAAAGGGATGCTTGCCATGTGTGTAGTACAACTTTGGTATGCAGGTGAAACATTCTTCTTTGAAACCACCGCCTTGGGTCTGTGACAGATGCTCAGAGGGTTAGAAAGTTATTTCAGTGAATCATGGGAAAACTAATGTGCACGTCTTTGGCCGAAGGCAACCAAGGAAAACTAAATGTCAATTAAACAATGATCAGACAATACTGGCAGATTCATATAAAGTGTGGGGGAGTGGGCTGGTCTTGTGCCAAATTACAGGAAGTTTTATAAAAACAGCTGGCGGATCTCACAATTAAGGCCACCAATTCAATGTTTGCCTTGCTCAAAATAGCGAATAACATGTCCAGCTTGTCAACTAAGCCAGTGCGTGATGTCATAAAAGCAACATATATGGTTGTGTTAGTTTATGGCTTTGAGGTTTTTTCTGCATTTAACATAAATAATGTCTCTATCAGACATCCCGTGTTTTAAATTTCTGGTATAGATGCAAGATTTCAAAGCAGGGCACTTTAAAACCCTTTTCGGCAAAACTGAGGGACAGCACACTGATCAAACAACAGGATAAAACTGTGTTCCATAATTCGCCATAGCTTCTGCAAATGCACAAGACATGGGGACTTTCGTTATCCCCTTCAGATCACCGCTATTTTAAAAAAGCCACTGCAATATGAATCTTGTATTAAGGACAAAAAAACTTATAGTACACTAAAGCCCTGTAACATTTTATGAGGTCCAGATTATCAGGGCAAATACCAACCTGACAACTGAAGCATTACTGTTAAGCTTGTAAAAGGATATTGTCAGGCTCAGATTCGGCCTGTTTGACAGTGGTGAGATAAACAAGAACAGAAAGGCATTTGTCATACAAATTGCTGTATGCTGTCACTACAAAATAGAATCTCTTGCACATATCATGTGCTGCTGCAAAAATCTCTGATCTGAGCGAGCTATTTTGTTTTTTAAATGACATCATTTCGAAGTTTAAGCTCTGGGGAGTGTTTTAGCCCTACAAATATGCAGCTAGCAAGCAGCTTTGTCAAGTTTAAATTTTTTTTAAAAACTAAATTAAACACCTCCTCCATAGCTCCAATTAATAGTAGAAAATACCTTTGTGATGTTGAGCTCAATAGCCTTAACATTTGGAGGTTTTATTGCTAAAAGCGGGCACAATTGTTTTAAAAGTGTTGGCTTTCACATTCAGAAATTACATCCATTTTTAATTACACTGTTTTAGTTTTTGTATTTTTGAGTATTATTTGCAAGAGTTTATTGTGATTTGCAATGATTTTTTATAAACTATGCATCAGATTTCATTACATTTCTGGGAGGCAGAAATGGCATCTGTTTAAGACATAGCGCTTCCTGGGCATGGCTGCCATTTTGATTGGGGCCTTTTCCTAAATGGGAGGGTTTGGTGCGGGGTATCCATAGAACTATCTCTCCAAGGAGGTCTAGGGGCGGAAGGGTATATTTCATTCATAACACCTCCTTCCTGCCAACTACTCAGATCCCCAGGTATCTCTGGGTGTCTATTTTGTTCCCTGTCCGTTCGTCCAGCACTCCGCATCAGTGATGGAGCAAAGGTGGAATACCATAGTCTTGGCTCCGTTGATATTGAGCCGGAAATAGGTACCAAAGTCATCTAATATTTGCATTGGGTGTAATCCCAGGGAAAGGAGATTGTGCATGGAGATCAGCAGATAGTCAGCTTAGAGGGACACACTGACTTCCATAATAGGGAGTCCATCAGAAGCCTGACATTTGCTCTTCTCATCCAACCAGCCAAGTTAGAGACTCAAGCGCCAGGGAGAACAGAGTAGGGTCACCTGGAAGGTAGCTCAATTGATTTGAGTAGGTTAGACAGGACTCACCTGCACCGTGGGACCCTCGTAAAATACATGGAGGATTAAGTGAGAGACAGATTCCAGCAAGACAAGGAAGAGGAACATATAATCCAACTGCAAGCCTATCAAAAGCTTTTTCTAGGTCTGTAATCAGTATCGCAAGTGTTTTGCTCAGTGGGTGTGAAAATGTCACACTGTTAAAAACTGTTAAACAGGGGGAGGATGTTGTGGTAGGTAGGCCTGTGTGGCATGAAAATACTCTAGTCTGGATGGATCAAGTTTCTTATTATCTTATGTTGCGAATCTCTAGCTCTTTTACTAAAATCTTGCCATCTACATTGAAGAGGGATACTTGTTGCATCAGGTACACCTGGAAGCCAGGTGATCAGGTTTTAAGATTACTGTGATAAGTCACATAAGTCCCTCAAGAGACTTCTATTCTCACTCACCCCCTAGGTAGTGCTAACAAGGGCCAGGCCAGCAATGCCGTAGAGCAGTGTTCCCCAACCCCCGGGCCGCGGACCGGTGCCGGTCCGCGGATCAATCGGCACCGGTCCGCCCGAGGTCTTCAAATCTTGAAGGCATGTTTAAATACAAATAAATTAAAATTATTAAATCAAAACAAGCGGGCCACGGAAAAATTATCAAACATTTACCTGTCCGCGGCGATAAAAAGGTTGGGATTCACTGCCGTAGAGAACTTAAAGAACTGATCTGCAAAGTTGTTTGGTCCTGGTGTCTTGGTAGATGATAACTGGGCAATGACCTCCGAAATGTACTCTCTCATCAAGGCTTCATCTAGTAGGCTGTGCCCTCTAGTGTGAAGTGGGGCAATGGGAGGGAATGATGCAAAGGCCCCAGAACACCCAGAGTCTGGAGTTCCTCCGAACTATATGTTATCTGGTAGTATTGTGTGAACTCTCAGGCAGTCTCTCTGTTTGAAAATGTGCTGTCTGCTCTCTGTGAGAAGCTCATTGATGTGTCTAGCTTCCTCCTTTCTGCAACTTAGTATGATCATTTACCGATCTGATAGAGACTTCTAGTTGCAGATTCCTTACCTTAGAATTTCCCCCCAGGCGTCAGACTGGATCCGGAGATTTTTCTTCATGCAGTATCCCTGCGCACCGTTAGGTGGCATCGGTCAACTCCGCGGGCATTGTGGTCGTCGTGATGACGTCGCGGTCATATATAGGCACCACCCCGGCACGCTGATGTCAGTTCTTTTCTTTCAGTGCCAGCCTACATGCAGATCCAAGAGAAGAGCAAACCCTTAGTCATTTTTTAACTGACTGCAACACTTTTGTTGAATACTTTTTGACGAGTTTTGGATGCGTCAAGGGATATCCAGTAAGACCGGTTTTAAACCCTGCGACTCCTGTCACCAAATGATGTCAGTGACAGATCCGCATCTCATCTGCCTTTGGTGTCTGGAGCGCGACCCAAATTTGTGTCCCGAGTGTCAGACCATGAACCCAAAGGCTTTGAGGGAGTGGTCCCTCAAGCTCTTGGGGGCCCGACATCCAACTCCTCGTTGCTCCCAGTCTAATTCGAGAGGAAGGTCACGAGACCGCTTTCAGAGTCATCACCACTCTTCTTCGTCCAAGTCATCAGGACATTTGGGTCACAAGTAAAAGAAGTAGAAGAAGGCTAAACGTTATTCAACTTCACCCCGTTGCTCGCACCATGCGACACTGGAAGAGCGTCGATGCTCTGGGCCTATGCCTTAGGAGCCTGCGTCTGGATCGGCTCCACACCTCCCCGACTTTTCAGCAGCCGAGGCATCCCATGCGAGTTGAAAGGGCTCTATGAGGCCATGCGCCTCATTTTTGGGCAGACTGACCAGTCCTTGGCACCTTCGTACCCCTAGGATAGTCAGTGAGGGCCCCCTTGGGTTCCACGCAGGCGGCTTCGGCCTCAGCTCTATGGGGCACCTCCGAATCTGCTGTTGGACGCCGGTCGTGCCAATGTGACCTTCCCCAGAGTCGGGACAGATGTCCACGCCCCGCCGTCGGTTGGGCCTGTAATCGACATCAATCCTATACTTCTCGACGACGACCCGGAGCTGGAACGACGTCGCTCGAAGCTGATTCCGCTTTCCATGGGCTTTCCTGGGCCCAGGGTGGATTCAGACCCTTCTTTTTATGGGTATGCACATGGGGATAGTGTGGAGAGGTTGCTGGACCCTTTAGAATACCAGCTTGACCCTGACATGGACTACGTTCAGGATTTGGGTGATGCCAGCAGAGTAGATACTTCTCCTGACGCTGGCATGCGTGGCTTTGGAGGAGGGAGCTTCATACTCCATGGTGGTAAGAATGGGCTGCTGAGGTTTTGGACCTCAGGCTTCCTTCTGTGGAGGTCAGGACTAACCTCCTGACTGAGGTGCTTCAGCCTGAGGCTTCCAGTTCGAAACCCCTCCTTCCCTTTAATGAAGCCCCTACGGACGTCCTACTGGGTACCTGGTCCAAACCCAGCACAAGGACTCCTGTGAATAGGACGGTTTCCTGCCGTCATTGGCCTGCATCGACCAGCCTAAAATTCCTGACCCAACATCCTACACCTGGGAGCCTTGTGATCCAGGCTTCTTGATCATCTGGCACGTTCCCTTCTGCCCCCCCGGATAGGGAATCAAAAAGACTGGATGTAGGAAAGTACCCTCTTTTTGGCATGGTTACCCCCACTTTATGCCTGCTGTCAGTGTTTTTTAACTGTGTTTACTGGGATCCTGCTAACCAGGACCCCAGTGACTGTGATCTCTCCCTCTAAATTTGGATGTTTGAGACTTCACACACCCCACATTTGGCATATTGGTGCCCCCTATTAGTCCCTAGTATATGGTACCCAGGGCATTGGGGCACCAGGGGTTCCCCATGGACTGCAGCATGTATTATGCCCCCCATGGGAGCCCATGTAAAATGTGTCTGCAAGCCTGGCATTGCAGCCTGCGTGAAAAGGTGCATGCATCCTTTTCACTTCAGGTCACTGCACCAGGTCACTGTAAGTCACCCCTATGGTAGGCCCTCCTAGACCACAAGGCAGGGTGCAGGTACCTCTGTGTGAGGGCACCTCTGCATAAGCAGAGATGACCCTACGAAAATCCAGCTCCATTGTCTTGGACTTCATAAGTATGGGGATGCCATTTTACCCGGGTATTGGACACAGGTCGATACCTGTGTCAAGCTATATAATGGTAACTCCAAACCTGGGCATGTTTGGATCCAAACATGTCGGAATCATATCCCAATACTGTTACCAGAATTGGTTGTATGATTCCATGCACTCTAGGGGCTCCATAGATGACCCCCAGCATTGCTCCTACCAGTTCGCAGGGTTTTTCCAGGCAGCCAGCGCTGCTGCCATCCCACAGACAGGTTTCTGCCCACCTGCTGCTTGACCAGCTCAAGCCCAGTAAGGCAGAACAAAGGATTTCCTTTGGGAGAGGGAGGCAACACCCACTTGCATAAACCGGTTTACACCAGTCCAGGGACCCCAGTCCCTGATCTGGCACGAAACTGGACAATGGAAAGGAGAGTGACCACTCCCCTGCCCATCACCACCCTAGGGGTGGTGGCCAGAGCTCCTCCAGGTGGCCACTAAAACTGCAATTGGGCCCTCCAGGAACCAACAATCTGCATCCACAGCGACTCTGCTTGCAACATTGTTTCCACGGCTCGTCCCAGGTCCTGCAACTGCGCATCCTCTGAGGGTGACAAGTCTTCAATCTGCACGAGAAGCAAGAAGGAATCTCCCTTGGAGTGAAGGGATCACTCCCTCTCAATAGCAGGCACCAACTGCAACGATGACCGGCTGAACGGATCTCCTCTCTTCCAGAGATGCGTGGATCCTGCATCACGGGTGGTGGTCTGGAGTGGTCCCCTTGGTCCTCTCTGCCAGCTGTCCAACTTTGGAGAGGGTAAGTCCTTGCCTCTCCACGCAGGAGAGCACCACAATACGCAGCATCCCTTGCAGTTACCAAGGCTTCTTGGCATCTCCTCCAAGGGATCTTCATGGTCCGTGTAACCCCAGCCCTCAGAACTCTTCCCTGCAACGCACAGCCTTCTGCCTGCTGCTCCTGTGACGTGAGGCTTCTTCCAAGGTGTGCTGCCTGGGTCTCATTGCAACTCCTGTGCTTGCTGCCTGTGGGTCACCTGTGGGGGCTGCCTCCTCTTCCTGTGACTCTCCTCACTGCTGAGGGTCACCTGGGACTCCCCTCGTGGACCTTGCTGGTCCCTGACAGCTCCGCGATTCTTCCCCAACAAAATTTGCCTTTGTCAAGGCTTGTTGGTGTTTTTTCCACACCATTGACCGACTGCAATCCTTCTTTCAGTGTGAGAAGTCGACTGTATCACCTCAGGAGCTCTGGTGTGTTTAGGTCTGGGGGGTTAGTAGCCAATTGCTACTAGCCCTGAGGGTGGCTACACCCTCTTTGTGCCTCCTCCCTGAGGGGAGGGGGGCACATCCCTATCCCTATTGGGGGAATCCTCCATCTGCAAGATGGAGGATTTCTAAAAGTCAGACTCACCTCAGCTCAGGACACCTTAGGGGCTGTCCTGACTGGCCAGTGACTCCTCCTTGTTTTTCTCATTATCTCCTCTGGCCTTGCCGCCAAAAGTGGGGCTGTGGCCAGAGGGGGAGGGCAACTCCACTAGCTGAAGTGCCCTGGGGTGTTGTAACAAAGAGGGTGAGCCTTTGAGGCTCTCCCAGGTGTTACAGTTCCTGCAGGGGGGAGGTGAGAAGCACATCCACCCAGTACAGGCTTTGTTACTAGCCACAGAGTGACAAAGGTACTCTCCCCATGTGGCCAGCAACATGTCTGGTGTGTGGCAGGCTGCTAAAACTAGTCAGCCCACACTGGAAGTCGGGTATGTTTTCAGAGGGCATCTATAAGATGCCCTCTGGGGTGTATTTCACAATAAAATGTACACTGGCATCAGTGTGCATTTATTGTGCTGAGAGGTTTGATACCAAACTTCCCAGTTTTCAGTGTAGCCATTATGGTGCTGTGGAGTTCGTGTTTGACAGACTCCCAGACTCCCAGACCATATACTCTTATGGCTATCCTGCACTTACAATGTCTAAGGTTTTGCTTAGACACTGTAGGGGCATAGTGCTCATGCACCTATGCCCTCACCTATGGTATAGTGCACCCTGCCTTAGGGCTGTAAGGCCTGCTAGAGGGGTGACTTATCTATGCCATAGGCAGTGTGAAGTTGGCATGGCACCCTGAGGGGAGTGCCATGTCGACTTAGTCATTTTCTCCCCACCAGCACACACAAGCTGGCAAGCAGTGTGTCTGTGCTGAGTGAGGGGTCTCTAGGGTGGCATAAGACATGCTGCAGCCCTTAAAGACCTTCCCTGGCATCAGGGCCCTTGGCACCAGGGGTACCAGTTACAAGGGACTTACATGGATGCCAGGGTGTGCCAATTGTGGAAATAAAGGTACAGGTTAGGGAAAGAACACTGGTGCTGGGGCCTGGTTAGCAGGCCTCAGCACACTTTCAAATCATAACTTGGCATCAGCAAAGGCAAAAAGTCAGGGGGTAACCATGCCAAGGAGGCATTTCCTTACATGGGCTATTCTGCAAACCATGTGGAGGGGCAGGAGTGGCAGCAGGACAGATGTCTGCCCAGCCCACAGGACATCAGACTTGGGCTTCTTCATAGTCGATTGAAAACAATAAGCTCTAGGAAAAGAATGGAACGAAATCGGATAAATAATCCTTTCCAGGATGGTGGTCTTAAGATTGGAAGATGTCTGAGTCTCCCATACCAAGTCTCTTCTTGTGATAGATCTTGTTTGAGTCTTTATGATGTGAAGATGTGTTGCCTGGTTGAGGTTTCCTGATTTTTCAGCATGGTCTTTATCCCTTGTTGCTGTTTTTTTCTCTGTTTTTTTATTTCTAGCAGACTGAGTTGTTTTCTTTCTGGGAAATTCTCTTGCCATAGCTTGGTTCTTTTCTGCTTCCTGATGTCAGGATGAATTTGGCATCTTCTTGATTTCTGCAGCGCTGCTTTCATCTCCAATCTAAAAGTTCTGTTTTCTGTGTTTTTCTTTCTCTCTAAAAGAGTCAAAAGGGCCAAAAATGACCTCCAAATATTAATGTGTAGTTGCCTCCAATTTACACCAGTTCATTTGTTTAAAAAAATCAGGACTTTGAACTATAGAACAACAATCATGTTATATAGTTCAAAACTACCTACTTTGATGATTATGAAAAATAGACAACGGGGGAGGACCAAAAAATAGACTGTGAAGGCTTAAGGTAAATTAAACAGCTCCTTGTCAACTATATATATTTCCTTCAAAAGACTAAAGTTTTGTTTTATATCTGTAAGATAATCCAAGTGTAATCATCATGATATTGGGGTGTAATAAATATAGGTGATAAGTTGTTCCATATACCATAGAAAGTAACTGATGTTTAGGCATTTGGATGAATCTGGGTGATTCTGGATTTTAAGACATTTGAATGACCCTAGATGTCCAGCGCCTACTTGAAGCTCACCTCAAACCAGGACATAATTCCTATTATATGCTAAAAACAACAAACAAGACACAGTACAAACCTGGCTAAATTACATAAATGTTGACTGTTTTGAAACCCAGCTCTTACTGAGCGCCCGATCACTTGGATTCCCCCTGAACACCAACTTCTTCCTCAAGTAACACACTACCAAAAAACAAAGATGGCCTGGTACCAGCTCTCTCTTTTAAAATAAAAGTCAATTTTTTTCTTCCAGAAAGTGACTTCAGAACTGCTGTTCAAGCTGTTGTGCTATTGCATCTAAATGGTGGTAATGTTCTACTACATGGCCTCCCAGACTCCACACTGGCATCCCTTCAGGGTATCTTATATGCTGCAGCACATCTCATCCAGGGCCTGAAGGAATATGATCACATTGCCTCCACCCTGCTGGAACCCTGTTGGGTCCTCTGGCCAGCCCGCATTATATTCAAAGCCATCATAACCAGCTTCAACCACCTATCTTGTAAAGAAGCTCACAACCTCCGATGGTTCTTGGCACCCCTGCAGCAAGCAAACGATCAGACTGCAGACTAATGAGTGTAAAAAAGAAAAAACAAGACAGGCCTTTTACATATGTGCACACAGTATCTGGAACAACATTCCTTTATCTATCAGGACCACCCCAACACTGCTCCAATTTAAGAAAGAGTTGAAAGGTTTAAAGAACATTACATCACAATGCATTAACCATCCACAACTCAGCTTCCTCTCCTATTACTCTCCAACTTTAAGCTTGCCTTTGACCATGTACAGCACTACGCTAATTTTTTTATTAAGTTTGCATTATTAAAATACCATATACATACATACATACTGTTAGAAATGGGGTCACTAGTTGGCAGTCGGTTTGCACCCTGTCCAAGTAGGGACCCTCACTCTAGTCAGGATAAGGGAGATACCCAGCTCAGATAACCCCTGTTCACCCCCTTGGTAGCTTGGCACGAGCAGTCATGGTTATCTCAGAAGCAATGTGTAAAGCATTTGCACATAACACACAATAATACAGTGAAACACTACAAAAGGACACCACACCAGCTTTAGAAAAATAGCCAATATTTATCTGAGTAAAACAAGAACAAAATCAGAAAAATCCAAAGTACAATCATAAAAAAATGAATTTTGCAAGAATTACCTTAAAAATACAGTTTCTTGAAGTCGATAGCTCCGTCTGCGGCTATCATGGCGTCGTGAATAACAAATCCAACAGTTCACACCGGCCACGGGCTCAAGGGCCAGCTAGGGTGTTTGGAAGACCCGCAAATGGTATCTTGGAAATGTAGGGAGTCGTGATCTCCTCACGATGAAATCCAGAGTATGTCGTTGGTTCTGGAGGTCGGTGCGGGGGTCGTCAGGCCCTTGAAGTCACACACGTTGCCGATCAAACTACAGGCTCCTGACGAAGTCAGGAGCGCTGGGGTAGATTGCGTCGAGGCTGCAGTGCAAAGCGGGATGGTGCGAAGTGGGGTGCCTACAGGTCACAGTGCAGCCAGCAGCTCAGTGACAGCGTCCTGCAGCGTCGTTGAGACCAGGTCTGCGGTGTGAAGTGGGGCGGTGCAACGTACGGTGTTTTCAGGTCAAGGTGCAGGTAGCGGCACCATCATTGCTGAAGCGCTGTCGTCAGTAGGCCCAAGGCGGCAGTGTGGCGCGGGCCAGGCTCTGTGCGGCACCCATAGGTCGCAATGCAGACAGGGGAGTCTTTTGACAACACTGGAGTCGATCACGCTGGCATTAGTGGACCGGGGCTGGATGAAGGATGGGGACGGTGCATCGTGTACCTCATGATTGGTGTCCTCAGTCCACGGTGCAGGCAGCGGCGTCGGTGTCAGCATGGAGCGTCGTCGTTAGGGATGCCAAGGCTGTGATGTGAGCAAGGCTATGCGGAGTGCGGGGCCCACAGGTCACAGTGCAAGCAGCGGCTCTGTGACGGCGTCAGGTGGTGGCATCGGTGAGACCAGGATTTAGGTGTGACGTGGGGCACAACTCAGTGTGGCGTCGTCAGGTCACGGTGCAGGCAGCAGCGGTGTTGAAGGCATTGCTGTGTTTTTCTTCTTTTGCAGCAAATAACACACAGTTCCCAGTGCTGTAGGCATGTGAAGCTGAAGTCTTTGATATTCCTGAGACATCCAACAGGAAGCAAGCTTTACTTCAAGCTCTTGGAGAAACTTCACAAGCAGATACACAGCAAGGTCCAGTTTTTGTCCTCTTTAAGGTAGAAGCAGCAACTGCAGGCCTACCCAGCAAAGCACACACAACAAAGGGGCAGTACTCCTCCAGCTCTTCAGCTCTTCTCCTTGCCAGAGGTTCCTCTTGATCCAGAAGTGTTCTAAACGTCTGGGGTTTTGGGTCCACTACTTAAACCCCTTTCTGCCTTTGAAGTGGGCAAACTTCAAAGGAAAGTCTCTGTTGTTGACAAGGTCCTGCCTTGCCCAGGCCTGGCCCCAGACATACTCCAGGGGGTCAGAGACTGCATTGTGTGAGGACAGGCACAGCCTTTTCAAGTGTATGTGTCAGCTCCTCCCTCCCCACTCTAGCCCAGGAGACTCATCAGGATATGCAGACTACGCCACAGCTCCCTTTGCGTCACTGTCGAGAGGAAATTCACAACAGCCCAAATGTCAGTCTTATCCAGACGTGGAATACACAAGCAGACAGAAGCACAGACTGGTTAAGCAAGAAAATGCCCACTTTCTAAAAGTGGCATTTTCAAACTGACAATCTAAAAACCAACTTTACCAAAAGATGTGTTTTTAAGTTGTGAGTTCAGAGACCCCAAACTCCACATCTTTATCTGCTCCCAATGGGAAACTGCGCTTAAAAAATATTGAAAGGCAGTCCCCATGTTAACATATGAGAGAGATAGGCCCTGTAACAGGCAAAAACGAATTTGGAAGAACTTCACTGTGAGGACATGTAAAACACATCAGTATATGTGCTACCTTTAACATACACTGCACCTTGCCCACGGGGCTACCTAGGGGCTACCTAAGGGGTGTCCTACATGTACAAAAAGGGAAGATTTGGGCTTGCCAGGTCAATTTTGCAGTTTAAAACTGCACACAGAGACACTGCAGTGGCATTTCTGAAACATGTTTACACAGCTACTCATGTGGGTGGCACACTCAGTGCTGCAGGCCCACTAATAGCATTTTATTTACAGGCCCAGGGCACGCATAGTGCACTTCACTAGGGACTTATGAGTAAATCAAATATGCTAATTGTGGATAAATCAATCACCAATACAATTTACACAGGGAGCACTTGCACTTTAGCATTGATCAGCAGTGGTAAAGTGCACAGAGACAATAAACCAGTAAAAACAGTGTCCAGCACAGAATGAAAACTCCATTCACATATGCAACTCATTGAATATGAACTACTCGTTGCTATACTTTCAGCTGTGTTCCACTTATAAGGCAGGAAACATGAAGGCAGGAATAAGTAAACCTAATAACATTAGGTTCCTGGTTAAGATCTTCATTGGTTATGAAAGCAGCTCGGTTTGGGTACTCAAAAAGAGCAAACAGCTGGGGGAAAATAAGATATTTATAGGATCCTAAAAAAGATATCCTACATGCCCACACAGGTACAATTTATGAAAACACACTATTGAAGCCAGACGAAATCAGATTCACTATAGACCAATGTTCTGTATGATAGACTCAATAAAATTGTATTGCAATGTCAGAGAAAGAGCTACGGAAAACAAAGGGAAATTATAGTGCAAAGTCCACGAATGTCAATCATGATAAATGAAGTATGAAAACCACAATAAAAACAGAAAAAGTACTAGCAGATACCAGTTTGATTTAACAGAGCCAGATATAAAGTTGTGTTAATTTGTCATTTGATAATATGAAAATTAAGGTTTAACAACACTTATTTCTTGTAAATTCAAGGAAGGCCTGTGGTAAGTATGTTGACGCTTCAACTCTATAGTAGTAAATTGTTTGAATGGGTCTTCACCTGGTCCAAAATGGCAACGAAATTGTTGTTGCACACATGAGAAAATAAAGGATCACACAAAGTTAACGAAAGGCTCTTAAAGTTTATCATATAAGATATAAGTTTCACAAATGGGACGCAGCCCTGTCAGAAGGAAGGCCATGAGCATGAGGGTAACCATTTGTGACTAAAGCAAAGTGCACCTTTAAAACATTATTTTCTCCTTAGCTGATAACTCTGTTAAGACTTGTAACCATCAAGCAATGATGTATTCTTGGATTTACAGTATGATGACCCCCACGTGCGCTTAAAGGTTATCCTGGATTTTTTATATGAAAAAATACCCCAAATCAAACGTAATTCTGATACAGGAACAGAAGTTTCAGTCACAAGCCTCACCCAAGAAAAAAACTTGCAGGTGAAAAGGTTGCAATCTGAGTCAGAAGGCATCATACAATTTTGAAACTAACACATAAAAGCCTTTAATAGGTTAAACAGCACGCAGCAATAGTTATACGAAAGACACAACTCAGTTGATTGTAGCAATGTCTTTTCCATTCCATTTAGCTTAGACTGCAGTTTTAAAAATAAAATAACACATCGAATTACGATCTACACTTGATGAATCTTTCTAATTCCTAACAACTTTTCCAATACAAATTTTCTTTAAACAGCATTTTTACAGAAAGGTTCTTTCCAAAAACGAAACAGTTTACAACATGCATTCCTTCCACAGCTCTGAAGCATATATAATGGATAAAGAATTACTTTTATATTTAATTAAACACCCTCAATTAAAGGACCTACAGCTCATAAGGCTTGGCTATTGCATAGTCTATCCCTTGCCTCAGACGCAAAGCATTGTCAAACATCAATATTCAAACAAACATGAATGACTTTTATTTTTGGCCGTTTAACTTGTGTGACTAAGAGAAACCAATTTCACCCTTACAGAAACTCATTTTGTATCTTAGTAACCTGCCAGGTAACTTGAAAACGAGAACCATGTGACATTAGTTGGGCATGGATCTCAGTCTCCCCTGCCTACCCATAAGATTACCATACCTATGCATTTTGAATATTGTCTTCATTCACTGTTTTCTTGATTGAGGGCCCCGAATTCCTGGCACCTATATGTGTAGCTGCACCAACATCTCACACTCTGGTTTACATGAGAACAACTAGTGAAAATACAAACTTTAAGACAGTATTTACCCTCAATAGGCCAAGAAACCAGTGAACAGGACCAGAAACACAAACAATGAGGCAGACACACACACACACATTAACCTAGGTATTGTCATTCCCTGATGATCAACAGAGGAATCTAGTGTCAGTCCCCCCAAAAAATGGGGACATTTTTTTAAAAACAGAGAAACATTTAATACGGCTACTCGTCGTCTGACAGGAAGCACATCCTTCTGAAACAAATAGGATACAGGAACCTCAGCCAAAGTAGTATAACTGATGGCATAAACAATAGCACTTAAGGAAATGTTAGAAGACAAAGGGCCTCATTACAATCCTGGCGGTCAAAGACCGCCAGGGCTGTTTTGGAGATTGTACCGCCAACAGGCTAGCAGTACAATCTCACGGATTACGACTGCGGCGGAAGCGCTGCGGTCGCGCCGCCGGGACCGGATTACAAGTCCCCTTCCCGCCAGCCTTTCCATGGTGGTAGAGACCCCCATGGAAAGGCTGGCAGGAAGGGGAGTTGCGGGGCCCCTGGGGGCCCCTGCACTGCCCATGCACTTGGTATGGGCAGTGCAGGGGCCCCCAGGCACAGCCCCACACTGCTTTTCACTGTCTGCACAGCAGACAGTGAAAAGTGCGACGGGTGCATCTGCACCCGTCGCACGGCCGCAACACCGCCAGCTCCATTAGGAGCTGGCTCCTATGTTGCGGCCGACGCCCGCCGGCCCAGCGGGGATGTCAAAATGGGGCCGTCAGGAGTGCGGCCGCATTGGCGGCTGCACAGCGGTTAAACCTTGAGGCCCAAAGTATGCAAAGTCAAAAGAGTCAGTGCCAAAACCTCTAGGCTTAGCTTGTTTTAGACGTCATGGCAGTAGTCCTCTGGACTTGGATATGTTTGAGGAACCGAAGAGGCTGGAAACTCGGAAAAAGAGTGGCAACAGCAGAGCGCAAAAATACACAAAATACACATCTAACTCAGGCTTAGGAAGAGAAAAGTTAAAGTGTAAAGAGACAGTAACCCATGCAAACCTATTCCCTAACAGTGGGGAGTCACAGCAGGAAGGAAATGGTTGTGTCGGATGACCAGTCTGTACTGCCTGTCTCAACAGCCCTGGAAGTGCATTGCTCAACCTGCGGCCCACAGTCCTACGCTCTGCCCTGATGCCAGGGAAGGTCTCTAAGGGCTGCAGCATGTCTTATGCCACCCTGGGGACCCCTCACTCAGCACAGACACGCTGCTTGCCAGCTTGTGTGTGCTAGTGGGGATAAAACGACTAAGTCGACATGGCACTCCCCTCGGAGTGCCATGCCAATCTCACACTGCCTATAGGTATAGATAAGTCACCCCTCTAGCAGGCCTTACAGCCCTAAGGCAGGGTGCACTATACCATAGGTGAGGGCATAAGTGCATGAGCACTATGCCCCTACAGTGTCTAAGCAAAACCTTAGACATTGTAAGTGCAGGGTAGCCATAAGAGTATATGGTCTGGGAGTCTGTCATGCACGAACTCCACAGCACCATAATGGCTACACTGAAAACTGTGAAGTTTGGTATCAAACTTCTCAGCACAATAAATGCACAATGATGCCAGTGTACATTTTATTGTAACATACACCCCAGAGGGCACCTTAGAGGTGCCCCCTGAAACCTTAACCGACTATCCGTGTAGGCTGACTAGTTTTAGCAGCCTGCCACACACCAGACATGTTGCTGGCCACATGGGGAGAGTGCCTTTGTCACTCTGTGGCTAGTAACAAAGCCTGTACTGGGTGGAGGTGCTTCTCACCTCCTCCTGCAGGAACTGTAACACCTGGCGGTGAGCCTCAAAGGCTCACCCCCTTTGTTACAGCACCCCAGGGCACTCCAGCTACTGGAGTTGCCCGCCCACTTCAGCCACGGCCCCACTTTTGGCGGCAAGGCCGGAGGAGATAATGAGAAAAACAAGGAGGAGTCACTGGCCAGTCAGGACAGCCCCTAAGGTGTCCTGAGCTGAGATGACTCTAACTTTTAGAAATCCTCCATCTTGCAGATGGAGGATTCCCCCAATAGGGATAGGGATGTGCCCCCCTCCCCTCAGGGAGGAGGCACAAAGAGGGTGTAGCCACCCTCAGGGCTAGTAGCAATTGGCTACTAACCCCCCAGACCTAAACACACCCCTAAATCGAGTATTTAGGGGCTCCCAGAACACAGCAAGATAGATTCCTGCAACCTAAGAAGAAGAGGACTGCTGAACTGAAAACCTGCAGAGAAGACGGAGACACCGACTGCTTTGGCCCCAGCTCTACCGGCCTGTCTCCCCACTTCTAAAGACACTGCTCCAGCGACGCGTTCCCAGGGTCCAGCAACCTCTGAAGCCTCAGAGGACTACCCTGCATCTAGAAGGACCAAGAACTCCAGGGGACAGCGGCTCTGTTCCCCAAAGACTGCAACTTTGCAACAAAGAAGCAACTTTGAAACAACACACGTTTCCCGCCGGAAGCGTGAGACTTTGCACTCTGCACCCGACGCCCCCGGCTCGACTTGTGGAGAACAAACACCACAGGGAGGACTCCCCGGCGACTACGAGACCGTGAGTAGCCAGAGTTGACCCCCCCTGAGCCCCCACAGCGACGCCTGCAGAAGGAATCCAGAGGCTCCCCCTGACGGCGACTGCCTGCCTCAAAGACCCGACGCCTGGTAAGGACATTGCACCCGCAGCCCCCAGGACCTGAAGGATCCGACCTCCAGTGCAGGAGCGACCCCCAGGTGGCCCTCTCCCTTGTCCAGGTGGTGGCTACCCCGAGGAGCCCCCCCTTGCCTGCCTACATCGCTGAAGAGACCCCTTGGTCTCCCATTGAATCCTATTAGGAACCCGACGCCTGTTTGCACACTGCACCCGGCCGCCCCCGTGCCGCTGAGGGTGTACTTTTTGTGTTGACTTATGTCCCCCCCCCCGGTGCCCTACAAAACCCCCCTGGTCTGCCCTCCGAAGACGCGGGTACCTACCTGCTGGCAGACTGGAACCAGGGCACCCCCTTCTCCATTGAAGCCTATGTGTTTTGGGCACCACTTTGACCTCTGCACCTGACCGGCCCTGAGCTGCTGGTGTGGTAACTTTGGGGATGCTCTGAACTCCCAACGGTGGGCTACCTTGGACCCAAACTTGAACCCCGTAGGTGGTTTACTTACCTGCAAAAACTAACAAACACTTACCTCCCCCAGGAACTGTTGAAAATTGCAGTGTCTAGTTTTAAAATAGCTATATGTCATTTGTGTGAAAACTGTATATGCTATTTTGCTAATTCAAAGTTCCTAAAGTTCCTAAGTGAAATACCTTTCATTTGAAGTATTACTTGTAAATCTTGAACCTGTGGTTCTTAAAATAAACTAAGAAAATATATTTTTCTATATAAAAACCTATTGGCCTGGAATTGTCTTTGAGTGTGTGTTCCTCATTTATTGCCTGTGTGTGTACAACAAATGCTTAACACTACCCTCTGATAAGCCTACTGCTCGACCACACTACCACAAAATAGAGCATTAGAATTATCTCTTTTTGCCACTATCTTACCTCTAAGGGGAACCCTTGGACTCTGTGCATGCTATTTCTTACTTTGAAATAGTACATACAAAGCCAACTTCCTACAGGAGGAAATCACTCCTTCCACGTATACTGTACTTAAAAAAAAACCTTTAAACTTTTCAAGGTCACCATTCACTGAAGGTCACAAAAATACTCTCTTGCTCTGCACTTTGTGCACTGCGCACTTAAATGGTCCTCACAGGCTAAATCAATCACCACACCATTTAACCTCAAGCAGGGGAGCAATCTTTCTATTAGCTATTCCATGACACTACTGTGCACCTACATTCCAAATCAATGTCCCTCATTTCATTTCTTCTCTTCACTTGCAGCCTGGGTTGAAAAATAGCAAGTACATTGCTGTTCCCCGGAATATATCCAACCACAAATTGTAACAAATTAATATTAGCTACCAGACACAGTCACCTAGCAGTAAAATTCACTCCATGTTCGCCAAAAGTTGTTAATCCAATTTTAGTGTCCCTCAAGGATGTCTTAACATTTTCTAGTGCTCCAGCATACACCAAATTTTCCAATTCGATTACAGATTTTTTATTAGGGTGTTTAGCACTTAATGCAACAGCTAGTACATGTCCACTCTTGCCATTTCTTTGAGCCAAGGAAGCTCCTTTGCAAAGCACCCTTCCACTGACCATCACACTACATAGCTTTTTAGCTTCACATAAACACAGCTAAGTAGCCCTTGACATCTTTCCGCAAACCCTCAAGCAATTCCTGCCTGCATCCTATATATATCCAGCCTTTTCTTTGCAATACTGTTGAGAACAAATTGGAATACAATTCCGTAAGTCCAAGAAGGAATATTGGTTGCCCTTTTTCTCAAGGAGAGGAATAAGTGGCAATTACCTCACATCTTTACATTCAGACTCCTTAAATCAATGCATAATCGCGAATGTTCGCAGGCCATGTTGTTTTTAAAGATGGTGGCAATTCCAAGGAGTACCCAGTGGGTTCATCAGTGCCCTACGTGCACATTTCTTCTAACACCATACTTCATTTTTTTTCGTCTGTGAGCTAATTAATCATTTCTCACCCTGTGGCAGACAGCCGTGGAACTCTTAGAACAAGGTGCTGTTGAACACACTTAAATATTTGTTTTCATTCATTCATTCAATCATTTAATTTTTTAGGAACAAACACATCTCTCATCGATGACACTTGAAGTGTAGTCGAGGAGGAAGACTCACGGATGCATTTTCATAAGTGTAAGAAATGGGGTCTTTGGTTGACAGTCAGGTTACCCCCTGTTCAAGCAAGGACCCTCACTCTAGTCAGGGTAAAAGAGAATCACCCTCAGCTAACCCCTGCTTAGCCCCTTGGTAGCTTGGCAGAGCAGTAGGCTTAACTTCAGAGTGCTAGGTATAAAGTATTTGTACCACCACACACAGTAACTTAATGAAAACACTACAAATGACACAACACCAGTTTAGAAAATAGGAAATATTTATCTAAACAAAACAAGACAAAAATGACAAAAATCAACAATACACAAGTCAAGTTATCAATAAAAAATCAAAAAGAGTCTTTAAGTAGTTTCAAACACACACACTAACGCTGTCAGCGTGAAAAAGTACCTTGGGTGCATCACAAATAACCCGCCCGGGCGAGTGTGTGTCAAAAAGGGCTTGCAATGCTGGTAGAAGCAGCAACTGCAGGATAGCTCCACAAAGCACAGTCACAGGCAGAGCAGCTCTTCTTCCTCAGTTCTTCAGCTCTTCTCCAGGCAGAGGTTCCTCTTGTTTCCAGAAGTGTTTCTAAAGTCTGTAATTTTAGGTGCCCTTCTTGTACCCAATTTCTTCTTTGAAGTTGGCCTACTTGAAAGCAAAGTCTCTTGTGAATGTGAAATCCTGCCTTGCCCAGGCCAGGCCCCAGTATCTCACCAGGGGGTTGGAGACTGCATTGTGTGAGGGCAGACACAGCTCTTTCAGGTGTGAGTGACCACTCCTCTCCTCCCTCCTAGCACAGATGGCTCATTGGGATATGCAGGCTACACCCCAGCAACCTTTGTGTCACTGTCTAGTGCGATGTGCAACCAGCCAAACTGTCAAACTGACCCAGACAGGGAATCCACAAACAGGCAGAATCACAGAAATGGTGTAACCCCTTCGCTGCCAGGCCTTTTCCCCCTCCTGTGCAGAGCCTTTTTTTGGCTATTTGGGGCAGTTCGCACTTAGGCCCTCATAACTTTTTGTTCACATAAGCTACCCACGCCAAATTTGCGTCCTTTTTTTCCAACATCCTAGGGATTCTAGAGGTACCCAGACTTTGTGGGTTCCCCAGAAGGAGGCCAAGAAATTAGCCAAAATACAGTGAAAATTTCATTTTTTTCAAAAAAATGGGAAAAAGGGGCTGCAGAAGAAGGCTTGTGGTTTTTCCCCTGAAAATGGCATCAACAAAGGGTTTGCAGTGCTACAATCACCAGCTTCCCAGCTTTCAGGAACAGGCAGACTTGAATCAGAAAACCCAATTTTTCAACACAATTTTGGCATTTTACTGGGACATACCCCATTTTTACGAATTTTTGTGCTTTCAGCCTCCTTCCAGTCAGTGACAGAAATGGGCGTGAAACCAATGTTGGATCCCAGAAACCGAAACATTTCTGAAAAGTAGACAAAATTCTGAATTCAGCAAGGGGTAATTTGTGTAGATCCTACAAGGGTTTCCTACAGAAAATAACAACTATTATTATTGAAATTGAGGTGAAATTTTTCTCTACGCTTTACTCTGTAACTTTTTCCTGCAATGTCAGATTTTTTAAAACAATATACCGTTAAGTCTGCTGGACTCTTCTGGTTGCGGGGATATATAGGGCTTGTAGGTTCATCAAGAACTCTAGGTACCCAGAGCCAATAAATGACCTGCACCCTGCAGTGGGTTTTCATTCTATACCGGGTATACAGCAATTAATTTGCTGAAATATAAAGAGTAAAAAATAGCTATCAAGAAAACCTTTGTATTTCCAAAATGGGCACAAGATAAGGTGTTGAGGAGCAGTGGTTATTTGCACATCTCTGAATTCCGGGGTGCCCATACTAGCATGTGAATTACAGGGCATTTCTCAAATAGACGTCTTTTTTACACACTCTCTTATATTTGGAAGGAAAAAATGTAGAGAAAGACAAGGAGCAATAACACTTGTTTTGCTATTCTATGTTCCCCCAAGTCTCCCGATAAAAATGATACCTCACTTGTGTGGGTAGGCCTAGTGCCCGCGACAGGAAATACCCCAAAACACAACGTGGACACATCCCATTTTTTGACAGAAAACAGAGGTGTTTTTTGCAAAGTGCCTACCTGTAGATTTTGGCCTCTAGCTCAGCCGGCACCTAGGGAAACCTACCAAACCTGTGCATTTTTTAAAACTAGAGACCTAGGGGAATCCAAGATGGGGTGACTTGTGGGGCTCTGACCAGGTTCTGTTACCCAGAATCCTTTGCAAACCTCACAATTTGGCTAAAAAAACACATTTTCCTCACATTTCGGTGACAGAAAGTTCTGGAATCTGAGAGGAGCCACAACTTTCCTTCCACCCAGCGTTCCCCAAGTCTCCCGATAAAAATTGTACCTCACTTGTGTGGGTAGGTCTAGCGCCCACAAAAGGAAATAGCCCAAAACACAATGTGGACACATCACATTTTTTGACAGAAAACAGAGGTGTTTTTTGCAAAGTGCCTACCTGTAGATTTTGGCCTCTAGCTCAGCCGGCACCTAGGGAAACCTACCAAACCTGTGCATTTTTGAAAACTAGAGACCTAGGGGAATCCAAGATGGGGTGACTTGTGGGGCTCTGACCAGGTTCTGTTACCCAGAATCCTTTGCAAACCTCAAAATTTGGCTAAAGAAACCACATTTTCCTCACATTTCGGTGACAGAAAGTTCTGGAATCTGAGAGGAGCCACAAATTTCCTTCCACCCAGCGTTCCCCCACGTCTCCCGATAAAAATGGTACCTCACTTGTGTGGATAGGCCTAGCGCCCACGAAAGGAAATGGCCCAAAACACAATGTGGACACATCACATTTTTTCACAGAAAACAGTGCCTACCTGTGGATTTTGGCCTCTAGCTCAGCCGGCACCTAGGGAAACCTAGCAAACCAGCACATTTTTTAAAACTAGACACCTAGGGGAATCCAAGATGGGGTGACTTGTGGGGCTCTGACCAGGTTCTGTTACCCAGAATCCTTTGCAAACCTCAAAATTTGGCAAAATAAACACATTTTACCTCACATTTCGGTGACAGAAAGTTCTGGAATCTGAGAGGAGCCACAAATGTCCTTCCACCCAGCGTTCCCCCAAGTCTCCCGATAAAAATGGTACCTCACTTGTATGGGTGGGCCTAGCGCCCACGAAAGGAAATGGCCAAAACACAACGTGGACACATCACATTTTTTCACAGAAAACAGAGGTGTTTTTTGCAAAGTGCCTACCTGTGGATTTTGGCCTCTAGCTCAGCCGGCCCCAGGGGTGGGGCAGAAATGGCCTAAAATAAATTTGCCCCCCCCAGTTCCCCCGGGGAGCGACCCTTGCCTACGGGGTCGCTCCCTTTGCGTGACGGCGCAAAAAAAAAGATCCCCGGTGCCTAGTGGTTTCTGCCCCCCTTGGGTGCAGATTGACCTAAAATCGTCCGATTTGCCCCCAAAGCGGGCAGAAATGGTCTAAATACAATTTGCCACTCCAGGGGAGCGACCCCTGCCTAAGGGGTCGCTCCCCATCTCTAAAAAAAAAAAAAAAAACACAAAAAAAAATATTTGCCCTGGCGCCTAGAGGTTTCTGCCCCCCCGGGGGCAGATCGCCTAATAATAATAGGCTGATCTGCCCCCAGGGGGGCAGAAATGGCCTATAATAAATTCCTCCCCCCCCCCCCCCCCCGGGGAGCAACCCTTGCCTACGGGGTTGCTCCCCTTGCATGATGGCGCAAAAAAAAAGATCCCTGGTGCTTAGTGGTTTCTGCCCCCTTGGGGGCAGATTGACCTAAAATCGGCCGATCTGCCCCCAAAGCGGGCAGAAATGGGCTAAATACAATTTGCTCCTCCAGGGGAGAGACCCTTGCCTAAGGGGTCACTCCTCATCTCTTAAAAAACAAACAAAAAAAAAGTGCCCTGGCACCTAGAGGTTTCTGCCTCCCCTGGGGGCAGATCGGCCTAATAACAATAGGCCGATCAATGGCCTATAATAAATTCCCCCCCCCCCCCCCCCCTCGGGGAGCGACCCTTGCCTACAGGGCACTCCCCTTGCGTGACGGCGCAAAAACAAAGATCCCCGGTGCCTAGTGGTTTCTGCCCCCCTTGGGTGCAGATTCACCTAAAATCGTCCGATTTGCCCCCAAGGGGGGCAGAAATGGTCTAAATACAATTTGCCCCTCCAGGGGAGCGACCCTTGCCTACAGGGCACTCCCCTTGCGTGACGGCGCAAAAACAAAGATCCCCGGTGCCTAGTGGTTTCTGCCCCCCTTGGGTGCAGATTGACCTAAAATCGTCCGATTTGCCCCCAAGGGGGGCAGAAATGGTCTAAATACAATTTGCCCCTCCAGGGGAGCGACCCTTGCCTAAGGGGTCGCTCCCCATCTCTAAAAAAACAAACAAACAAAAAAAAAAAAGTGCCCTGGCGCCTAGAGGTTTCTGTCCCCCCCTGGGGGCAGATCGGCCTAATAACAATAGGCCGATCTGCCCCCAGGGGGGCAGAAATGGCCTATAATAAATCCCCCCCCCCCCCGGGGAGCAACCCTTGCCTACGGGGTCGCTCCCCTTGCATGATGGCGCAAAAAAAAA
>NW_027150090.1:0-104684 GCF_031143425.1 Pleurodeles waltl | reverse complement strand
GCCCCCTCCTGATGCTGAACTGGCTCCATGAAGCCCTGACACAGCGCCTCCTGATGCTGAACTGGCTCCACGGAAGCCCTGACACAGCCCCCTACTGATGCTGAACTGGCTCCATGAAGCCCTGACATAGCGCCTCCTGATGCTGAACTGGCTCCACGGAAGCCCTGACACAGTCCCCTCCTGATGCTGAACTGGCTCCACGAAAGCCCTGACACAGCGCCTCCTGATGCTGAACTGGCTCCATGAAGCCCTGACACAGCCCCCTCCTGATGCTGAACTGGCTCCATGAAGCCCTGACACAGCGCCTCCTGATGCTGAACTGGCTAAACGGAAGCCCTGGCACAGTCCCCTCCTGATGCTGAACTGGCTCCATGAAGCCCTGACACAGTCCCCTCCTGATGCTGAACTGGCTCCACGGAAGCCCTGACACAGCGCCTCCTGATGCTGAACTGGCTCCATGAAGCCCTGACATAGCGCCTCCTGATGCTGAACTGGCTCCACGGAAGCCCTGACACAGTCCCCTCCTGATGCTGAACTGGCTCCATGAAGCCCTGACGCAGCCCCCTCCTGATGCTGAACTGGCTCCATGAAGCCCTGACACAGTTCACTCCTGATACTGAACTGGCTTCATGAAGCCCTGACACAGCGCCTCCTGATGCTGAACTGGCTCCATGAAGCCCTGACACAGCGCCTCCTGATGCTGAACTGGCTCCACGGAAGCCCTGACACAGTCCCCTCCTGATGCTGAACTGGCTCCATGAAGCCCTGACACAGCGCCTCCTGATGCTGAACTGGCTCCATGAAGCCCTGACACAGCGCCTCCTGATGCTGAACTGGCTCCACGGAAGCCCTGGCACAGTCCCCTCCTGATGCTGAACTGGCTCCATGAAGCCCTGACACAGCGCGTCCTGATGCTGAACTGGCTCCATGAAGCCCTGACACAGTCCCCTCCTGATGCTGAACTGGCTCCACGGAAGCTCTGACAAAGCGCCTCCTGATGCTGAACTGGCTCCATGAAGCCCTGACATAGCGCCTCCTGATGCTGAACTGGCTCCACGGAAGCCCTGACACAGTCCCCTCCTTATGCTGAACTGGCTCCATGAAGCCCTGACACAGCCCCCTCCTGATGCTGAACTGGCTCCATGAAGCCCTGACACAGTTCACTTCTGATACTGAACTGGCTCCATGAAGCCTTGACACAGCGCCTCCTGATGCTGAACTGGCTCCATGAAGCCCTGACACAGCGCCTCCTGATGCTGAACTGGCTCCACGGAAGCCCTGACACAGTCCCCTCCTGATGCTGAACTGGCTCCATGAAGCCCTGACACAGCGCCTCCTGATGCTGAACTGGCTCCATGAAGCCCTGACACAGCGCCTCCTGATGGTGAACTGGCTCCACGGAAGCCCTGACACAGTCCCCTCCTGATGCTGAACTGGCTCTATGAAGCCCTGACACAGTCCCCTGCTGATGCTGAACTGGCTCCATGAAGCCCTGACACAGTCCCCTTCTGATGCTGAACTGGCTCTATGAAGCCCTGACACAGCCCCCTCCTGATGCTGAACTGGCTCCATGAAGCCCTGACACAGTCCCCTCCTGATGCTGAACTGGCTCCATGAAGCCCTGACACAGCGCCTCCTGATGCTGAACTGGCTCCATGAAGCACTGACACAGCCCCCTCCTGATGCTGAACTGGCTCCATGAAGCCCTGACACAGCCCCCTCCTGATTCTGAACTGGCTCCATGAAGCCCTGACACAGCGCCTCCTGATGCTGAACTGGCTCCACGGAAGCCCTGTCACAGCCCCCTACTGATGCTGAACTGGCTCCATGAAGCTCTGACATAGCGCCTCCTGATGCTCAACTGGCTCCACGGAAGCCCTGACACAGCGCCTCCTGATGCTGAACTGGCTCCATGAAGCCCTGACACAGCCCCCTCCTGATGCTGAACTGGCTCCATGAAGCCCTGACACAGCGCCTCCTGATGCTGAACTGGCTCCATGAAGCCCTGACACAGTGCCTCCTGATGCTGAACTGGCTCCATGAAGCCCTGACACAGCCCACTCCTGATGCTGAACTGGCTCCACGGAAGCCCTGACACAGTCCCCTCCTGATGCTGAACTGGCTCCATGAAGCCCTGACACAGCCCCCTCCTTATGCTGAACTGGCTCCACGGAAGCCCTGACACAGTCCCCTCCTGATGCTGAACTGGCTCCATGAAGCCCTGACACAGCGCCTCCTGATGCTCAACTGGCTCCATAAAGCCCTGACACAGTCCCCTCCTGATGCTGAACTGGCTCCATGAAGCCCCGACACAGCCCCCTCCTGATGCTGAACTGGCTCCATGAAGCCCTGACTCAGTCCCCTCCTGATGCTGAACTGGCTCAACAGAAGCCCTGACACAGTCCCCTCCTGATGCTGCACTGGCTCCATGAAGCCCTGGCACAGTCCCCCCTCCTGATGCTGATCTGGCTCAACAGAAGCCCTGACACAGTCCCCTCCTGTTGCTGAATTGGCTCCACGAAAGCCCTGGCACAGTCCCCTCCTGATGCTGAACTGGCTCTACGGAAGCCCTGACACAGTCCCCTCCTGATGCTGAACTGGCTCCACGGAAGCCCTGACACAATCCCCTCCTGATGCTGTACTGGCTCCATGAAGCCCTGGCACAGTCCACTCCTTATGCTGAACTGGCTCCATGAAGCCCTGGCACAGTCCCCTCCTGATGCTGAACTGGCTCCACGGAAGCCCTGACACAGTCCCCTCCTGATGCTGAACTGGCTCCATGAAGCCCTGACACAGTCCACTCCTGAAGCTGAACTGGCTCCATGACGCCCTGACACAGTCCACTCCTGATGCTGAACTGGCTCCATGAAGCCCTGACACAGCGCCTCCTGATGCTGAACTGGCTCCACGGAAGCCCTGGCACAGTCCCTTCCTGATGCTGAACTGGCTCCATGAAGCCCTGACACAGCCCCCTCCTGATGCTGAACAGGCTCCATTAAGCCCTGACACAGCGCCTCCTGATGCTGAACTGGCTCCACGGAAGCCCTGGCACAGTCCCCTCCTGATGCTGAACTGGCTCCATGAAGCCCTGACACAGCGCCTCATGATGCTGAACTGGCTCCATGAAGCCCTGACACAGTCCCCTCCTGATGCTGAACTGGCTCCACGGAAGCTCTGACACAGAGCCTCCTGATGCTGAACTGGCTCCATGAAGCCCTGACATAGCGCCTCCTGATGCTGAACTGGCTCCACGGAAGCCCTGACACAGTCCCCTCCTTATGCTGAACTGGCTCCATGAAGCCTTGACACAGCCCCCTCCTGATGCTGAACTGGCTCCATGAAGCCCTGACACAGTTCACTCCTGATACTGAACTGGCTCCATGAAGCCCTGACACAGCGCCTCCTGATGCTGAACTGGCTCCATGAAGCCCTGACACAGCGCTTCCTGATGCTGAACTGGCTCAGCGGAAGCCCTGACACAGTCCCCTCCTGATGCTGAACTGGCTCCATGAAGCCCTGACACAGCGCCTCCTGATGCTGAACTGGCTCCATGAAGCCCTGACACAGCGCCTCCTGATGCTGAACTGGCTCCACGGAAGCCCTGACACAGTCCCCTCCTGATGCTGAACTGGCTCTATGAAGCCCTGACACAGTCCCCTCCTGATGCTGAACTGGCTCCATGAAGCCCTGACACAGTCCCCTCCTGATGCTGAACTGGCTCCATGAAGCCCTGACACAGTCCCCTCCTGATGCTGAACTGGCTCCATGAACCCCTGACACAGCGCCTCCTGATGCTGAACTGGCTCCATGAAGCCCTGACACAGCCCCCTCCTGATGCTGAACTGGCTCCATGAAGCCCTGACACAGCCCCCTCCTGATGCTGAACTGGCTCCATGAAGCCCTGACACAGCGCCTCCTGATGCTGAACTGGCTCCACGGAAGCCCTGACACAGCCCCCTACTGATGCTGAACTGGCTCCATGAAGCCCTGACAGAGCGCCTCCTGATGCTCAACTGGCTCCACGGAAGCCCTGACACAGCGCCTCCTGATGCTGAACTGGCTCCATGAAGCCCTGACACAGCGCCTCCTGATGCTGAACTGGCTCCATGAAGCCCTGACACAGCGCCTCCTAATGCTGAACTGGCTCCATGAAGCCCTGACACAGCGCCTCCTGATGCTGAACTGGCTCCATGAAGCCCTGACACAGCGCCTCCTGATGCTGAACTGGCTCCATGAAGCCCTGACACAGCCCACTCCTGATGCTGAACTGGCTCCATGAAGCCCTGACACAGTCCCCTCCTGATGCTGAACTGGCTCCATGAAGCCCTGACACAGCGCCTCCTGATGCTGAACTGGCTCCATGAAGCCCTGACACAGCGACTCCTAATGCTGAACTGGCTCCATGAAGCCCTGACACAGCGCCTCCTGATGCTGAACTGGCTCCATGAAGCCCTGACACAGCGCCTCCTGATGCTGAACTGGCTCCATGAAGCCCTGACACAGCCCACTCCTGATGCTGAACTGGCTCCATGAAGCCCTGACACAGTCCCCTCCTGATGCTGAACTGGCTCCATGAAGCCCTGACACAGTCCCCTCCTGATGCTGAACTGGCTCCATGAAGCCCTGACACAGTCCCCTCCTGATGCTGAACTGGCTCCACTGAAGCCCTGACAGAGTCTCCTCCTGATGCTGAACTGGCTCCACGGAAGACCTGACACAGCGCCTCCTGATGCTGAACTGGCTCCACGGAAGCCCTGACACAGCACCTCCTGATGCTGAACTGGCTCCATGAAGCCCTGACACAGCCCCCTCCTGATGCTGAACTGGCTCCATGAAGCCCTGACACAGCGCCTCATGATGCTGAACTGGCTCCATGAAGCCCTGACACAGCACCTCTTGATGCTGAACTGGCTCCATGAAGCCCTGACACAGTCCCCTCCTGATGCTGAACTGGCTCCATGAAGCCCTGACACAGCCCCCTCCTGATGCTGAACTGGCTCCACGGAAGCCCTGACACATCGCCTCCTGATGCTGAACTGGCTCCATGAAGCCCTGACACAGCCCCCTCCTGATGCTGAACTGGCTCCACGGAAGCCCTGACACAGTCCCCTCCTGATGCTGAACTGGCTCCATGAAGCCCTGACACAGCCCCCTCCTGATGCTGAACTGGCTCCATGAAGCCCTGACGCAGCCCCCTCCTGATGCTGAACTGGCTCAACAGAAGCCCTGACACAGTCCCCTCCTGATGCTGAACTGGCTCCACGAAAGCCCTGGCACAGTCCCCTTCTGATGCTGACCTGGCTCCATGAAGCCCTGACACAGCCCACTCCTGATGCTGAACTGGCTCCATGAAGCCCTGACACAGTCCCTTCCTGATGCTGAACTGGCTCCACGGAAGCCCTGACACAGCCCCCTCCTGATGCTGAACTGCCTCCTTGAAGCCCTGACACAGTCCCCTCCTGATGCTGAACTGGCTCCATGAAGCCCTGACACAGTGCCTCCTGATGCTGAACTGGCTCCATGAAGCCCTGACACAGTCCCCTCCTGATGCTGAACTAGCTCCACGGAAGCCCTGACACAGCGCCTCCTGATGCTGAACTGGCTCCATGAAGCCCTGACATAGCGCCTCCTGATGCTGAACTGGCTCCACGGAAGCCCTGACGCAGTCCCCTCCTGATGCTGAACTGGCTCCATGAAGCCCTGACACAGCCCCCTCCTGATGCTGAACTGGCTCCATGAAGCCCTGACACAGTTCACTCCTGATACTAAGCTGGCTCCATGAAGCCCTGACACAGCGCCTCCTGATGCTGAACTGGCTCCATGAAGCCCTGACACAGCGCCTCCTGATGCTGAACTGGCTCCACGGAAGCCCTGACACAGTCCCCTCCTGATGCTGAACTGGCTCCATGAAGCCCTGACACAGCGCCTCCTGATGCTGAACTGGCTCAATGAAGCCCTGACACAGCGCCTCCTGATGCTGAACTGGCTGCACGGAAGCCCTGACACAGTCCCCTCCTGATGCTGAACTGGCTCTATGAAGCCCTTTCACAGTCCCCTCCTGATGCTGAACTGGCTCCATGAAGCCCTGACACAGTCCCCTCCTGATGCTGAACTGGCTCCATGAAGCCCTGACACAGCCCCCTCCTGATGCTGAACTGGCTCCATGAAGCCCTGACACAGTCCCCTCCTGATGCTGAACTGGCTCCATGAAGCCCTGACACAGCGCCTCCTGATGCTGAACTGGCTCCATGAAGCCCTGACACAGCCCCCTCCTGATGCTGAACTGGCTCCATGAAGCCCTGACACAGCGCCTCCTGATGCTGAACTGGCTCCACGGAAGCCCTGACACAGCCCCCTCCTGATGCTGAACTGGCTCCATGAAGCCCTGACACAGTCAGCTCCTGATGCTGAACTGGCTCCACGGAAGCCCTGACACAGTCCCCTCCTGATGCTGAACTGGCTCCACGGAAGCCCTGACACAGCCCCCTCCTGATGCTGAACTGGCTCCATGAAGCCCTGGCACAGTCCCCTCCTGATGCTGAACTGGCTCCATGAAGCCCTGAGACAGTCGTATCCTGATGCTGAACTGGCTCCATGAAGCCCTGACACAGCGCCTCCTGATGCTGAACTGGCTCCACGGAAGCCCTGACACAGCCCCCTCCTGATGCTGAACTGGCTCCATGAAGCCCTGACACAGCCCACTCCTGATGCTGAACTGGCTCCATGAAGCCCTGACACAGTCCCTTCCTGATGCTGAACTGGCTCCACGGAAGCCCTGACACAGCCCCCTCCTGATGCTGAACTGCCTCCTTGAAGCCCTGACACAGTCCCCTCCTGATGCTGAACTGGCTCCATGAAGCCCTGACACAGTGCCTCCTGATGCTGAACTGGCTCCATGAAGCCCTGACACAGTCCCTTCCTGATGCTGAACTGGCTCCACGGAAGCCCTGACACAGCGCCTCCTGATGCTGAACTGGCTCCATGAAGCCCTGACATAGCGCCTCCTGATGCTGAACTGGCTCCACGGAAGCCCTGACGCAGTCCCCTCCTGATGCTGAACTGGCTCCATGAAGCCCTGACACAGCCCCCTCCTGATGCTGAACTGGCTCCATGAAGCCCTGACACAGTTCACTCCTGATACTAAGCTGGCTCCATGAAGCCCTGACACAGCGCCTCCTGATGCTGAACTGGCTCCATGAAGCCCTGACACAGCGCCTCCTGATGCTGAACTGGCTCCACGGAAGCCCTGACACAGTCCCCTCCTGATGCTGAACTGGCTCCATGAAGCCCTGACACAGCGCCTCCTGATGCTGAACTGGCTCAATGAAGCCCTGACACAGCGCCTCCTGATGCTGAACTGGCTGCACGGAAGCCCTGACACAGTCCCCTCCTGATGCTGAACTGGCTCCATGAAGCCCTGACACAGCGCCTCCTGATGCTGAACTGGCTCCATGAAGCCCTGACACAGCGCCTCCTGATGCTGAACTGGCTCCACGGAAGCCCTGGCACAGTCCCCTCCTGATGCTGAACTGGCTCCATGAAGCCCTGACACAGCGCGTCCTGATGCTGAACTGGCTCCATGAAGCCCTGACACAGTCCCCTCCTGATGCTGAACTGGCTCCACGGAAGCTCTGACAAAGCGCCTCCTGATGCTGAACTGGCTCCATGAAGCCCTGACATAGCGCCTCCTGATGCTGAACTGGCTCCACGGAAGCCCTGACACAGTCCCCTCCTTATGCTGAACTGGCTCCATGAAGCCCTGACACAGCCCCCTCCTGATGCTGAACTGGCTCCATGAAGCCCTGACACAGTTCACTTCTGATACTGAACTGGCTCCATGAAGCCTTGACACAGCGCCTCCTGATGCTGAACTGGCTCCATGAAGCCCTGACACAGCGCCTCCTGATGCTGAACTGGCTCCACGGAAGCCCTGACACAGTCCCCTCCTGATGCTGAACTGGCTCCATGAAGCCCTGACACAGCGCCTCCTGATGCTGAACTGGCTCCATGAAGCCCTGACACAGCGCCTCCTGATGGTGAACTGGCTCCACGGAAGCCCTGACACAGTCCCCTCCTGATGCTGAACTGGCTCTATGAAGCCCTGACACAGTCCCCTGCTGATGCTGAACTGGCTCCATGAAGCCCTGACACAGTCCCCTTCTGATGCTGAACTGGCTCTATGAAGCCCTGACACAGCCCCCTCCTGATGCTGAACTGGCTCCATGAAGCCCTGACACAGTCCCCTCCTGATGCTGAACTGGCTCCATGAAGCCCTGACACAGCGCCTCCTGATGCTGAACTGGCTCCATGAAGCACTGACACAGCCCCCTCCTGATGCTGAACTGGCTCCATGAAGCCCTGACACAGCCCCCTCCTGATTCTGAACTGGCTCCATGAAGCCCTGACACAGCGCCTCCTGATGCTGAACTGGCTCCACGGAAGCCCTGTCACAGCCCCCTACTGATGCTGAACTGGCTCCATGAAGCTCTGACATAGCGCCTCCTGATGCTCAACTGGCTCCACGGAAGCCCTGACACAGCGCCTCCTGATGCTGAACTGGCTCCATGAAGCCCTGACACAGCCCCCTCCTGATGCTGAACTGGCTCCATGAAGCCCTGACACAGCGCCTCCTGATGCTGAACTGGCTCCATGAAGCCCTGACACAGTGCCTCCTGATGCTGAACTGGCTCCATGAAGCCCTGACACAGCCCACTCCTGATGCTGAACTGGCTCCACGGAAGCCCTGACACAGTCCCCTCCTGATGCTGAACTGGCTCCATGAAGCCCTGACACAGCCCCCTCCTTATGCTGAACTGGCTCCACGGAAGCCCTGACACAGTCCCCTCCTGATGCTGAACTGGCTCCATGAAGCCCTGACACAGCGCCTCCTGATGCTCAACTGGCTCCATAAAGCCCTGACACAGTCCCCTCCTGATGCTGAACTGGCTCCATGAAGCCCCGACACAGCCCCCTCCTGATGCTGAACTGGCTCCATGAAGCCCTGACTCAGTCCCCTCCTGATGCTGAACTGGCTCAACAGAAGCCCTGACACAGTCCCCTCCTGATGCTGCACTGGCTCCATGAAGCCCTGGCACAGTCCCCCTCCTGATGCTGATCTGGCTCAACAGAAGCCCTGACACAGTCCCCTCCTGTTGCTGAATTGGCTCCACGAAAGCCCTGGCACAGTCCCCTCCTGATGCTGAACTGGCTCTACGGAAGCCCTGACACAGTCCCCTCCTGATGCTGAACTGGCTCCACGGAAGCCCTGACACAATCCCCTCCTGATGCTGTACTGGCTCCATGAAGCCCTGGCACAGTCCACTCCTTATGCTGAACTGGCTCCATGAAGCCCTGGCACAGTCCCCTCCTGATGCTGAACTGGCTCCACGGAAGCCCTGACACAGTCCCCTCCTGATGCTGAACTGGCTCCATGAAGCCCTGACACAGTCCACTCCTGAAGCTGAACTGGCTCCATGACGCCCTGACACAGTCCACTCCTGATGCTGAACTGGCTCCATGAAGCCCTGACACAGCGCCTCCTGATGCTGAACTGGCTCCACGGAAGCCCTGGCACAGTCCCTTCCTGATGCTGAACTGGCTCCATGAAGCCCTGACACAGCCCCCTCCTGATGCTGAACAGGCTCCATTAAGCCCTGACACAGCGCCTCCTGATGCTGAACTGGCTCCACGGAAGCCCTGGCACAGTCCCCTCCTGATGCTGAACTGGCTCCATGAAGCCCTGACACAGCGCCTCATGATGCTGAACTGGCTCCATGAAGCCCTGACACAGTCCCCTCCTGATGCTGAACTGGCTCCACGGAAGCTCTGACACAGAGCCTCCTGATGCTGAACTGGCTCCATGAAGCCCTGACATAGCGCCTCCTGATGCTGAACTGGCTCCACGGAAGCCCTGACACAGTCCCCTCCTTATGCTGAACTGGCTCCATGAAGCCTTGACACAGCCCCCTCCTGATGCTGAACTGGCTCCATGAAGCCCTGACACAGTTCACTCCTGATACTGAACTGGCTCCATGAAGCCCTGACACAGCGCCTCCTGATGCTGAACTGGCTCCATGAAGCCCTGACACAGCGCTTCCTGATGCTGAACTGGCTCAGCGGAAGCCCTGACACAGTCCCCTCCTGATGCTGAACTGGCTCCATGAAGCCCTGACACAGCGCCTCCTGATGCTGAACTGGCTCCATGAAGCCCTGACACAGCGCCTCCTGATGCTGAACTGGCTCCACGGAAGCCCTGACACAGTCCCCTCCTGATGCTGAACTGGCTCTATGAAGCCCTGACACAGTCCCCTCCTGATGCTGAACTGGCTCCATGAAGCCCTGACACAGTCCCCTCCTGATGCTGAACTGGCTCCATGAAGCCCTGACACAGTCCCCTCCTGATGCTGAACTGGCTCCATGAACCCCTGACACAGCGCCTCCTGATGCTGAACTGGCTCCATGAAGCCCTGACACAGCCCCCTCCTGATGCTGAACTGGCTCCATGAAGCCCTGACACAGCCCCCTCCTGATGCTGAACTGGCTCCATGAAGCCCTGACACAGCGCCTCCTGATGCTGAACTGGCTCCACGGAAGCCCTGACACAGCCCCCTACTGATGCTGAACTGGCTCCATGAAGCCCTGACAGAGCGCCTCCTGATGCTCAACTGGCTCCACGGAAGCCCTGACACAGCGCCTCCTGATGCTGAACTGGCTCCATGAAGCCCTGACACAGCGCCTCCTGATGCTGAACTGGCTCCATGAAGCCCTGACACAGCGCCTCCTAATGCTGAACTGGCTCCATGAAGCCCTGACACAGCGCCTCCTGATGCTGAACTGGCTCCATGAAGCCCTGACACAGCGCCTCCTGATGCTGAACTGGCTCCATGAAGCCCTGACACAGCCCACTCCTGATGCTGAACTGGCTCCATGAAGCCCTGACACAGTCCCCTCCTGATGCTGAACTGGCTCCATGAAGCCCTGACACAGCGCCTCCTGATGCTGAACTGGCTCCATGAAGCCCTGACACAGCGACTCCTAATGCTGAACTGGCTCCATGAAGCCCTGACACAGCGCCTCCTGATGCTGAACTGGCTCCATGAAGCCCTGACACAGCGCCTCCTGATGCTGAACTGGCTCCATGAAGCCCTGACACAGCCCACTCCTGATGCTGAACTGGCTCCATGAAGCCCTGACACAGTCCCCTCCTGATGCTGAACTGGCTCCATGAAGCCCTGACACAGTCCCCTCCTGATGCTGAACTGGCTCCATGAAGCCCTGACACAGTCCCCTCCTGATGCTGAACTGGCTCCACTGAAGCCCTGACAGAGTCTCCTCCTGATGCTGAACTGGCTCCACGGAAGACCTGACACAGCGCCTCCTGATGCTGAACTGGCTCCACGGAAGCCCTGACACAGCACCTCCTGATGCTGAACTGGCTCCATGAAGCCCTGACACAGCCCCCTCCTGATGCTGAACTGGCTCCATGAAGCCCTGACACAGCGCCTCATGATGCTGAACTGGCTCCATGAAGCCCTGACACAGCACCTCTTGATGCTGAACTGGCTCCATGAAGCCCTGACACAGTCCCCTCCTGATGCTGAACTGGCTCCATGAAGCCCTGACACAGCCCCCTCCTGATGCTGAACTGGCTCCACGGAAGCCCTGACACATCGCCTCCTGATGCTGAACTGGCTCCATGAAGCCCTGACACAGCCCCCTCCTGATGCTGAACTGGCTCCACGGAAGCCCTGACACAGTCCCCTCCTGATGCTGAACTGGCTCCATGAAGCCCTGACACAGCCCCCTCCTGATGCTGAACTGGCTCCATGAAGCCCTGACGCAGCCCCCTCCTGATGCTGAACTGGCTCAACAGAAGCCCTGACACAGTCCCCTCCTGATGCTGAACTGGCTCCACGAAAGCCCTGGCACAGTCCCCTTCTGATGCTGACCTGGCTCCATGAAGCCCTGACACAGCCCACTCCTGATGCTGAACTGGCTCCATGAAGCCCTGACACAGTCCCTTCCTGATGCTGAACTGGCTCCACGGAAGCCCTGACACAGCCCCCTCCTGATGCTGAACTGCCTCCTTGAAGCCCTGACACAGTCCCCTCCTGATGCTGAACTGGCTCCATGAAGCCCTGACACAGTGCCTCCTGATGCTGAACTGGCTCCATGAAGCCCTGACACAGTCCCCTCCTGATGCTGAACTAGCTCCACGGAAGCCCTGACACAGCGCCTCCTGATGCTGAACTGGCTCCATGAAGCCCTGACATAGCGCCTCCTGATGCTGAACTGGCTCCACGGAAGCCCTGACGCAGTCCCCTCCTGATGCTGAACTGGCTCCATGAAGCCCTGACACAGCCCCCTCCTGATGCTGAACTGGCTCCATGAAGCCCTGACACAGTTCACTCCTGATACTAAGCTGGCTCCATGAAGCCCTGACACAGCGCCTCCTGATGCTGAACTGGCTCCATGAAGCCCTGACACAGCGCCTCCTGATGCTGAACTGGCTCCACGGAAGCCCTGACACAGTCCCCTCCTGATGCTGAACTGGCTCCATGAAGCCCTGACACAGCGCCTCCTGATGCTGAACTGGCTCAATGAAGCCCTGACACAGCGCCTCCTGATGCTGAACTGGCTGCACGGAAGCCCTGACACAGTCCCCTCCTGATGCTGAACTGGCTCTATGAAGCCCTTTCACAGTCCCCTCCTGATGCTGAACTGGCTCCATGAAGCCCTGACACAGTCCCCTCCTGATGCTGAACTGGCTCCATGAAGCCCTGACACAGCCCCCTCCTGATGCTGAACTGGCTCCATGAAGCCCTGACACAGTCCCCTCCTGATGCTGAACTGGCTCCATGAAGCCCTGACACAGCGCCTCCTGATGCTGAACTGGCTCCATGAAGCCCTGACACAGCCCCCTCCTGATGCTGAACTGGCTCCATGAAGCCCTGACACAGCCCACTCCTGATGCTGAACTGGCTCCATGAAGCCCTGACACAGCGCCTCCTGATGCTGAACTGGCTCCACGGAAGCCCTGACACAGCCCCCTCCTGATGCTGAACTGGCTCCATGAAGCCCTGACACAGTCAGCTCCTGATGCTGAACTGGCTCCACGGAAGCCCTGACACAGTCCCCTCCTGATGCTGAACTGGCTCCACGGAAGCCCTGACACAGCCCCCTCCTGATGCTGAACTGGCTCCATGAAGCCCTGGCACAGTCCCCTCCTGATGCTGAACTGGCTCCATGAAGCCCTGAGACAGTCGTATCCTGATGCTGAACTGGCTCCATGAAGCCCTGACACAGCGCCTCCTGATGCTGAACTGGCTCCACGGAAGCCCTGACACAGCCCCCTCCTGATGCTGAACTGGCTCCATGAAGCCCTGACACAGCCCACTCCTGATGCTGAACTGGCTCCATGAAGCCCTGACACAGTCCCTTCCTGATGCTGAACTGGCTCCACGGAAGCCCTGACACAGCCCCCTCCTGATGCTGAACTGCCTCCTTGAAGCCCTGACACAGTCCCCTCCTGATGCTGAACTGGCTCCATGAAGCCCTGACACAGTGCCTCCTGATGCTGAACTGGCTCCATGAAGCCCTGACACAGTCCCTTCCTGATGCTGAACTGGCTCCACGGAAGCCCTGACACAGCGCCTCCTGATGCTGAACTGGCTCCATGAAGCCCTGACATAGCGCCTCCTGATGCTGAACTGGCTCCACGGAAGCCCTGACGCAGTCCCCTCCTGATGCTGAACTGGCTCCATGAAGCCCTGACACAGCCCCCTCCTGATGCTGAACTGGCTCCATGAAGCCCTGACACAGTTCACTCCTGATACTAAGCTGGCTCCATGAAGCCCTGACACAGCGCCTCCTGATGCTGAACTGGCTCCATGAAGCCCTGACACAGCGCCTCCTGATGCTGAACTGGCTCCACGGAAGCCCTGACACAGTCCCCTCCTGATGCTGAACTGGCTCCATGAAGCCCTGACACAGCGCCTCCTGATGCTGAACTGGCTCAATGAAGCCCTGACACAGCGCCTCCTGATGCTGAACTGGCTGCACGGAAGCCCTGACACAGTCCCCTCCTGATGCTGAACTGGCTCTATGAAGCCCTTTCACAGTCCCCTCCTGATGCTGAACTGGCTCCATGAAGCCCTGACACAGTCCCCTCCTGATGCTGAACTGGCTCCATGAAGCCCTGACACAGCCCCCTCCTGATGCTGAACTGGCTCCATGAAGCCCTGACACAGTCCCCTCCTGATGCTGAACTGGCTCCATGAAGCCCTGACACAGCGCCTCCTGATGCTGAACTGGCTCCATGAAGCCCTGACACAGCCCCCTCCTGATGCTGAACTGGCTCCATGAAGCCCTGACACAGCCCCCTCCTGATGCTGAACTGGCTCCATGAAGCCCTGACACAGCGCCTCCTGATGCTGAACTGGCTCCACGGAAGCCCTGACACAGCCCCCTCCTGATGCTGAACTGGCTCCATGAAGCCCTGACACAGTCAGCTCCTGATGCTGAACTGGCTCCACGGAAGCCCTGACACAGTCCCCTCCTGATGCTGAACTGGCTCCACGGAAGCCCTGACACAGCCCCCTCCTGATGCTGAACTGGCTCCATGAAGCCCTGGCACAGTCCCCTCCTGATGCTGAACTGGCTCCATGAAGCCCTGAGACAGTCGTATCCTGATGCTGAACTGGCTCCATGAAGCCCTGACACAGCGCCTCCTGATGCTGAACTGGTCCACGGAAGCCCTGACACAGCCCCCTCCTGATGCTGAACTGGCTCCACGGAAGCCCTGACACAGCCCCCTCTTGATGCTGAACTGGCTCCATGAAGCCCTGGCACAGTCCCCTCCTGATGCTGAACTGGCTCCACGGAAGCCCTGACACAGCGCCTCCTGATGCTGAACTGGGTCCATCAAGCCCTGACACAGCGCCTCCTGATGCTGAACTGGCTCTATGAAGCCCTGACACAGCGCCTCTTGATGCTGAACTGGCTCCATGAAGCCCTGACACAGCCCCCTCCTGATGCTGAACTGGCTCCATGAAGCCCTGACACAGCCCCATCCTGATGCTGAACTGGCTTCATGAAGCCCTGACACAGCCCCCTCCTGATGCTGAACTGGCTCCATGAAGCACTGACAGCCCTGACACAGCGCCTCCTGATGCTGAACTGGCTCCATGAAGACCTGACACAGCGCCTCCTGATGCTGAACTGGCTCCATGAAGCCCTGACACAGCGCCTCCTAATGCTGAACTGGCTCCATGAAGTCCTGACACAGCGCCTCCTGATGCTGAACTGGCTCCATGAAGCCCTGACACAGCGCCTCCTGATGCTGAACTGGCTCCATGAAGCCCTGACACAGCCCTCTCCTGATGCTGAACTGGCTCCATGAAGCCCTGACACAGTCCCCTCCTGATGCTGAACTGGCTCCATGAAGCTCTGACACAGTCCCCTCCTGATGCTGAACTGGCTCCACTGAAGCCCTGACACAGTCCCCTCCTGATGCTGAACTGGCTCCACGGAAGACCTGACACAGCGCCTCCTGATGCTGAACTGGCTCCACGGAAGCCCTGACACAGCACCTCCTGATGCTGAACTGGCTCCATGAAGCCCTGACACAGCCCCCTCCTGATGCTGAACTGGCTCCATGAAGCCCTGACACAGCGCCTCATGATGCTGAACTGGCTCCATGAAGCCCTGACACAGCACCTCTTGATGCTGAACTGGCTCCATGAAGCCCTCACACAGTCCCCTCCTGATGCTGAACTGGCTCCATGAAGCCCTGACACAGCTCCCTCCTGATGCTGAACTGGCTCCACGGAAGCCCTGACACATCGCCTCCTGATGCTGAACTGGCTCCATGAAGCCCTGACAAAGCCCCCTCCTGATGCTGAACTGGCTCCACGGAAGCCCTGACACAGTCCCCTCCTGATGCTGAACTGGCTCCATGAAGCCCTGACACAGCCCCCTCCTGATGCTGAACTGGCTCCATGAAGCCCTGACACAGCCCCGTCCTGATGCTGAACTGGCTCAACAGAAGCCCTGACACAGTCCCCTCCTGATGCTGAACTGGGTCCACGAAAGCCCTGGCACAGTCCCCTCCTGATGCTGAACTGGCTCCATGAAGCCCTGACACAGCCCCCTCCTGATGCTGAACTGGCTCCATGAAGCCCTGACACAGTCCCCTCCTGATGCTGAACTGGCTCCACGGAAGCCCTGACACAGCCCCCTCCTGATGCTGAACTGCCTCCTTGAAGCCCTGACACAGTCCCCTCCTGATGCTGAACTGGCTCCATGAAGCCCGACACAGCCCCCTCCTGATGCTGAACTGGCCCCATGAAGCCCTGACACAGTCCCCTCGTGATGCTGAACTGGCTCCACGGAAGCCCTGACACAGCCCCCTCCTGATGCTGAACCGGCTCCATGAAGCCCTGACACAGCGCCTCCTGATGCTGAAATGGCACCATGATGCCCTGACACAGCCCCCTCCTGATGCTGAACTGGCTCCATGATGCCCTGACACAGCCCCCTCCTGATGCTGAACTGGCTCCACGGAAGCCCTGTCACAGTCCCCTCCTGATGCTGAACTGGCTCCATGAAGCCCTGACACAGTGCCTCCTGATGCTGAACTGGCTCCATGAAGCCCTGACACAGTCCCCTCCTGATGCTGAACTGGCTCCACGGAAGCCCTGACACAGCGCCTCCTGATGCTGAACTGGCTCCATGAAGCCCTGACATAGCGCCTCCTGATGCTGAACTGGCTCCACGGAAGCCCTGACGCAGTCCCCTCCTGATGCTGAACTGGCTCCATGAAGCCCTGACACAGTTCACTCCTGATACTGAGCTGGCTCCATTAAGCCCTGACACAGCGCCTCCTGATGCTGAACTGGCTCCATGAAGCCCTGACACAGCGCCTCCTGATGCTGAACTGGCTCCACGGAAGCCCTGACACAGTCTCCTCCTGATGCTGAACTGGCTCCATGAAGCCCTGACACAGCGCCTCCTGATGCTGAACTGGCTCAATGAAGCCCTGACACAGCGCCTCCTGATGCTGAACTGGCTGCACGGAAGCCCTGACACAGTCCCCTCCTGATGCTGAACTGGCTCTATGAAGCCCTGACACAGTCCCCTCCTGATGCTGAACTGGCTCCATGAAGCCCTGACACAGTCCCCTCCTGATGCTGAACTGGCTCTATGAAGCCCTGACACAGCCCCCTCCTGATGCTGAACTGGCTCCATGAAGCCCTGACACAGTCCCCTCCTGATGCTGAACTGGCTCCATGAAGCCCTGACACAGCGCCTCCTGATGCTGAACTGGCTCCATGAAGCCCTGACACAGCCCCCTCCTGATGCTGAACTGGCTCCATGAAGCCCTGACACAGCCCGCTCCTGATGCTGAACTGGCTCCATGAAGCCCTGACACAGCGCCTCCTGATGCTGAACTGGCTCCACGGAAGCCCTGACACAGCCCCCTACTGATGCTGAACTGGCTCCATGAAGCCCTGACATAGCGCCTCCTGATGCTGAACTGGCTCAACGGAAGCCCTGACACAGCGCCTCCTGATGCTGAACTGGCTCCATGAAGCCCTGACACAGCCCCCTCCTGATGCTGAACTGGCTCCATGAAGCCCTGACACAGCGCCTCCTGATGCTGAACTGGCTCCATGAAGCCCTGACACAGTGCCTACTGATGCTGAACTGGCTCCATGAAGCCCTGACACAGCCCCCTCCTGATGCTGAACTGGCTCCAAGGAAGCCCTGACACAGTCCCCTCCTGATGCTGAACTGGCTCCATGAAGCCCTGACACAGCGCCTCCTGATGCTGAACTGGCTCCATGAAGCCCTGACACAGCCCACTCCTTATGCTGAACTAGCTCCACGGAAGCCCTGACACAGTCCCCTCCTGATGCTGAACTGGCTCCATGAAGCCCTGACACAGCGCCTCCTGATGCTCAACTGGCTCCATAAAGCCCTGACACAGTCCCCTCCTGATGCTGAACTGGCTCCATGAAGCCCAGACACAGCCCCCTCCTGATGCTGAACTGGCTCCACGGAAGCCCTGACACAGTCCCCTCCTGATGCTGCACTGGCTCCATGAAGCCCTGGCACAGTCCCCCTCCTGATGCTGATCTGGCTCAACAGAAGCCCTGACACAGTCCCCTCCTGATGCTGAACTGGCTCCACGAAAGCCCTGGCACAGTCCCCTCCTGATGCTGAACTGGCTCTACAGAAGCCCTGACACAGTCCCCTCCTGATGCTGAACTGGCTCCACGGAAGCCCTGACACAGACCCCTCCTGATGCTGAACTGGCTCCATGAAGCCCTGACACAGTCCACTCCTGATGCTGAACTGGCTCCATGAAGCCCTGGCACAGTCCCCTCCTGATGCTGAACTGGCTCCACGGAAGCCCTGACACAGTCCCCTCCTGATGCTGAACTGCCTCCACGGAAGCCCTGACACAGTCCCCTCCTGTTGCTGAACTGGCTCCATGAAGCCCTGACACAGTCCACTCCTGATGCTGAACTGGCTCCATGAAGCCCTGACACAGTCCACTCATGATGCTGAACTGGCTCCATGAAGCCCTGACACAGCGCCTCCTGATGTTGAACTGGCTCTATGAAGCCCTGACACAGTCCCCTCCTGATGCTGAACTGGCTCCATGAAGCCCTGACACAGTCCACTCCTGATGCTGAACTGGCTCTATGAAGCCCTGGCACAGTCCCCCTCCTGATGCTGAACTGGCTCCACGGAAGCCCTGACACAGTCCCCTCCTGATGCTGAACTAGCTCCATGAAGCCCTGACACAACGCCTCCTGATGCTGAACTGGCTCCACGCAAGGCCTGACACAGTCCCCTCCTGATGCTGAACTGGCTCCATGAAGCCCTGACACAGTCCACTCCTGATGCTGAACTGGCTCCATGAAGCCCTGACACAGTCCCCTCCTGATGCTGAACTGGCTCCATGAAGCCCTGACACAGCGCCTCCTGATGCTGAACTGGCTCCATGAAGCCCTGACACAGCGCCTCCTGATGCTGAACTGGCTCCATGAAGCCCTGACACAGCCCCCTCCTGATGCTGAACTGGCTCCACGGAAGCCCTGACACAGCGCCTCCTGATGCTGAACTGGCTCCATGAAGCCCTGACACAGCCCCCTCCTGATGCTGAACCGGCTCCATGAAGCCCTGACACAGCGCCTCCTGATGCTGAACTGGCTCCATGAAGCCCTGACACAGCGCCTCCTGATGCTGAACTGGCTCCACGGAAGCCCTGACACAGTCCCCTCCTGATGCTGAACTGGCTCCACGGAAGCCCTGACACAGTCCCCTCCTGATGCTGAACTGGCTCCATGAAGCCCTGACACAGCACCTCCTGATGCTGAACTGGCTCCACGGAAGCCCTGACACAGCCCCCTCCTGATGCTGAACTGGCTCCATGAAGCCCTGACACAGTCCGCTCCTGATGCTGAACTGGCTCCACGGAAGCCCTGACACAGTCCCCTCCTGATGCTGAACTGGCTCCACGGAAGCCCTGGCACAGTCCCCTCCTGATGCTGAACTGGCTCCATGAAGCCCTGAGACAGTCGCCTCCTGATGCTGAACTGGCTCTATGAAGCCCTGACACAGCCCACTCCTGATGCTGAACTGGCTCCATGAAGCTCTGACACAGTCCCCTCCTGATGCTGAACTGGCTCCATGAAGCCCTGACACAGTCCCCTCCTGATGCTGAACTGGCTCCATGAAGCCCTGACACAGTCCCCTCCTGATGCTGAACTGGCTCCACGGAAGACCTGACACAGCGCCTCCTGATGCTGAACTGGCTCCACGGAAGCCCTGACACAGCACCTCCTGATGCTGAACTGGCTCCATGAAGCCCTGACACAGCCCCCTCCTGATGCTGAACTGGCTCCATGAAGCCCTGACACAGCCCCCTCCTGATGCTGAACTGGCTCCATGAAGCACTGACACAGCGCCTCCTGATGCTGAACTGGCTCCATGAAGCCCTGACACAGCCCCCTCCTGATGCTGAACTGGCTCCACGGAAGCCCTGACACAGTCCCCTCCTGATGCTGAACTGGCTCCATGAAGCCCTGACACAGCCCCCTCCTGATGCTGAACTGGCTCCATGAAGCCCTGACACAGCCCCCTCCTGATGCTGCACTGGCTCCATGAAGCCCTGGCACAGTCCCCTCCTGATGCTGAACTGGCTCCATGAAGCCCTGACACAGCCCCCTCCTGATGCTGCACTGGCTCCATGAATCCCTGGCACAGTCCCCTCCTGATGCTGAACTGGCTCCACGAAAGCCCTGGCTCAGTCCCCTCCTGATGCTGAACTGGCTCCACGGAAGCCCTGACACAGTCCCCTCCTGATGCTGAACTGGCTCCACGAAAGCCCTGGCTCAGTCCCCTCCTGATGCTGAACTGGCTCCACGGAAGCCCCGACACAGCCCCCTCCTGATGCTGAACTGGCCCCATGAAGCCCTGACACAGTCCCCTCGTGATGCTGAACTGGCTCCATCGAAGCCCTGACACAGCCCCCTCCTGATGCTGAACCGGCTCCATGAAGCCCTGACACAGCGCCTCCTGATGCTGAAATGGCTCCATGATGCCCTGACACAGCCCCCTCCTGATGCTGAACTGGCTCCATGAAGCCCTGACACAGCCCCCTCCTGATGCTGAACTGGCTCCACGGAAGCCCTGACACAGTCCCCTCCTGATGCTGAACTGGCTCCATGAAGCCCTGAAACAGTCCCCTCCTGATGCTGAACTGGCTCCACGAAGCCCCGACACAGCCCCCTCCTGATGCTGAACTGGCTCCATGAAGCCCTGACACAGCGCCTCCTGATGCTGAACTGGCTCCATGAAGCCCTGACACAGTCCCCTCCTGATGCTGAACTGGCTCCATGAAGCCCTGACACAGCCCCCTCCTGATGCTGAACCGGCTCCATGAAGCCCTGGCACAGCGCCTCCTGATGCTGAACTGGCTCCATGAAGCCCTGACACAGCCCCCTCCTGATGCTGCACTGGCTCCATGAAGCCCTGGCACAGTCCCCTCCTGATGCTGAGCTGGCTCCATGAAGCCCTGACACAGCCCCCTCCTGATGCTCCACTGGCTCCATGAATCCCTGGTACAGTCCCCTCCTGATGCTGAACTGGCTCCACGAAAGCCCTGGCTCAGTCCCCTCCTGATGCTGAACTGGCTCCACGGAAGCCCTGACACAGTCCCCTCCTGATGCTGAACTGGCTCCATGAAGCCCTGACACAGTCCCCTCCTGATGCTGAACTGGCTCCACGGAAGCCCTGACACAGCCCCCTCCTGATGCTGAACTGGCTCCATGAAGCCCTGACACAGTCCCCTCCTGATGCTGAACTGGCTCTATGAAGCCCTGACACAGTCCCCTCCTGATGCTGAACTGGCTCCACGGAAGCCCTGACACAGTCCCCTCCTGATGCTGAACTGGCTCTATGAAGCCCTGAAACAGTCCCCTCCTGATGCTGAACTGGCTCCATGAAGCCCTAACACAGCGCCTCCTGATGCTGAACTGGCTCCACGGAAGCCCTGACACAGTCCCCTCCTGATGCTGAACTGGCTCCAGGAATGTAGGAGGCTGGACTGGCTTGTAGTGAGTACCAAGGGGTACTTGCACCTTGCACCAGGCCCAGTTATCCCTTATTAGTGTATAGGGTGTCTAGCAGCTTAGGCTGATAGATAATGGTACCTTAGCAGAGCAGCTTAGGCTGAACTAGGAGACGAGTGAAGCTCCTACAGTACCACTAGTGTCACTTGCACAATATCATACGAAAACACAATACACAGATATACTAAAAATAAAGGTACTTTATTTTTATGACAATATGCCAAGTATCTCAGTGAGTACCCTCAGTATGAGGATAGCAATTATACACAAGTTATATGTACACAATACCAAAAATATGCAGTATAGTCTTAGAAAACAGTGCAAACAATGTATAGTTACAATAGGATGCAATGGGGACACATATGGATAGAGGCAACACAAACCATATACTCCAAAAGTGGAATGTGAACCACGAATGGACCCCAAACCCTTTGTGACCTTGTAGAGGGTCGCTGGGACTATTAGAAAATAGTGAGGTTTAGAAAAATAGCCCACCCCAAGACCCTGAAAAGTGAATGCAAAGTGCACTGAAGTTCCCCAAAAGACAAAGAAGTCGTGATAGAGGAATAATGCAGGAAAGACACAAACCATCAATGCAACAACTGTGGATTTCCAATCTAGGGTACCTGTGGAACAAGGGGACCAAGTCCAAAAGTCACAAGCAAGTCGGAGATGGGCAGATGCCCAGGAAATGCCAGCTGTGGGTGCAAAGAAGCTTCTACTGGACAGAAGAAGCTGAGGTTTCTGCAGGAACAAAAAGGGATAGAGACTTCCCATTTGGTGGACGGATCCCACTTGCCGTGGAAAGTCGTGCAGAAGTGCTTTCCTTCCGAAAAAACGCAAACAAGCCTTGCTAGTTGCAAATCGTGTGGTTATTGTTTTTGGACGCTGCTGCGGCCCAGGAGGGACCAGGAGGTCGCAAATTGGACCAGGAGAGAGAAGAGACATGGAGCAAGACAAGGAGCCCTTTCAGCAGCAAGTAGCACCCGCAGAAGTGCCAGAAACAGGCACTACAAGGATGCGTGAAATGGTGCTCACCGAAGTTGCACAAAGGAGTCCCACGTCGCCGGAGACCAACTTAGAAAGTCGTGCAATGCAGGTTAGAGTGCCGTGGACCCAGGCTTGGATGTGCACAAAGGATTTCCGCCGGAAGTGCACGGAAGCCGGAGTAGTTGCAAAAGACGCGGACTCCAACAATGCAGTCTGGCGTGGGGAGGCAAGGACTTACCTCCACCAAACTTGGACTGAAGAGTCACTGGACTGTGGGAGTCACTTGGACAGAGTTGCTGGACTCAAGCGACCTCGCTCGTTGTGCTGAGAGGAGACCCAAGGGACCGGTAATGCAGCTTTTTGGTGCCTGCGGTAGCAGGGGGAAGATTCCGTTGACCCACGGGAGATTTCTTCGGAGCTTCTAGTGCAGAGAGAAGGCAGACTACCCCCACAGCATGCACCACCAGGAAAACAGTCGAGAAGGCGGCAGGATCAGCGTTACAGAGTTGCAGTAGTCGTCTTTGCTACTATGTTGCAGTTTTGCAGGCTTCCAGCGCGGTCAGCAGTCGATTCCTTGGCAGAAGGTGAAGAGAGAGATGCAGAGGAACTCTGATGAGCTCTTGCATTCGTTATCTAAAGTTTCCCCAGAGACAGAGACCCTAAATAGCCAGAAAAGAGGGTTTGGCTACCTAGGAGAGAGGAGTAGCCTCCCCCAGCCTCTGGAAATGCTTTGTTGGGCACAGAGGTGCCCAATTCTGCATAAGCCAGTCCACACCGGTTCAGGGACCCCTTAGCCCCTGCTCTGGCACGAAACTGGACAAAGGAAAGGGGAGTGACCACTCCCCTGACCTGCACCTCCCCTGGGAGGTGTCCAGAGCTCCTCCAGTGTGCTCCAGACCTCTGCCATCTTGGAAACAGAGGTGCTGCTGGCACACTGGACTGCTCTGAGTGGCCAGTGCCACCAGGTGACGTCAGAGACTCCTGCTGATAGGCTCCTTCAGGTGTTAGTAGCCTATCCTCTCTCCTAGGTAGCCAAACCCTCTTTTCTGGCTATTTAGGGTCTCTGTCTCTGGGGAAACTTCAGATAACGAATGCAAGAGCTCATCCGAGTTCCTCTGCATCTCCCTCTTCACCTTCTGATAAGGAATCGACTGCTGACCGCGCTGGAAGCCTGCAAACCTGCAACATAGTAGCAAAGACGACTACTGCAACTCTGTAACGCTGATCCTGCCGCCTTCTCGACTGTTTTCCTGCTTGTGCATGCTGTGGGGGTAGCCTGCCTCCTCTCTGCACCAGAAGCTCCGAAGAAATCTCCTGTGGGTCGACGGAATCTTCCCCCTGCAACCGCAGGCACCAAAAAGCTGCATCACCGGTCCCTTGGGTCTCCTCTCAGCACGACGAGCGAGGTCCCTCGAATCCAGCGACTCTGTCCAAGTGACCCCCACAGTCCAGTGACTCTTCAGCCCAAGTTTGGTGGAGGTAAGTCCTTGCCTCACCTCGCTGGGCTGCATTGCTGGGAACCGCGACTTTGCAGCTACTCCGGCCCCTGTGCACTTCCGGTGGAAATCCTTTGTGCACAGCCAAGCCTGGGTCCACGTCACTCTAACCTGCATTGCACGACTTTCTAAGTTGGTCTCCGGCGACGTGGGACTCCTTTGTGCAACTTCGGCGAGCGCCGTTTCATGCATCCTCGTAGTGCCTGTTTCTGGCACTTCTCCGGGTGCTACCTGCTTCAGTGAGGGCTCTTTGTCTTGCTCGACGTCCTCTCTCTCTTCAGGTCCAATTTGCGACCTCCTGGTCCCTCCTGGGCCCCAGCAGCGTCCAAAAACGCCAAACGCACAATTTGTGCCTAGCAAGGCTTGTTTGCGTCCTTTCGGCGGGAAAACACTTCTGCACGACTCTCCAAGGCGAGAGGGATCTGTCCACCAAAGGGGAAGTCTCTAGCCCTTTTCGTTCCTGCAGAAACCTCAGCTTCTTCTGTCCAGTCGAAGCTTCTTTGCACCCGCAGCTGGCATTTCCTGGGCATCTGCCCATCTCCGACTTGCTTGTGACTTTTGGACTTGGTCCCCTTGTTCCACAGGTACCCTAGATTGGAAATCCACAGTTGTTGCATTGCTGGTTTGTGTCTTTCCTGCATTATTCCTCAAACACAACTACTTTGTCCTTAGGGGAACTTTAGTGCATTTTGCACTCACTTTTCAGGGTCTTGGGGAGGGTTATTTTCCTAACTCTCACTATTTTCTAATAGTCCCAGCGACCCTCTACAAGGTCACATAGGTTTGGGGTCCATTCGTGGTTCGCATTCCACTTTTGGAGTATATGGTTTGTGTTGCCCCTATCCCTATGTTTCCCCATTGCATCCTATTGTAACTATACATTGTTTGCACTGTTTTCTAAGACTATACTGCATATTTTTGCTATTGTGTATATATATATTGTGTATATTTCCTATCCTCTCACTGAGGGTACACTCTAAGATACTTTGGCATATTGTCATAAAAATAAAGTACCTTTATTTTTAGTATAACTGTGTATTGTGTTTTCTTATGATATTGTGCATATGACACTAAGTGGTACTGTAGTAGCTTCACACGTCTCCTAGTTCAGCCTAAGCTGCTCTGCTAAGCTACCATTATCTATCAGCCTAAGCTGCTAGACACCCTATACACTAATAAGGGATAACTGGGCCTGGTGCAAGGTGCAAGTACCCCTTGGTACTCACTACAAGCCAGTCCAGCCTCCTACAAACACCCTCTCTCAGAGGAAGTCCTTTGTTCTGCCATCCTGGGACAAGCCTGGCTTGACACCAGAGGGGCAGAAACCTGTCTGAGGGGTTGGCAGCAGCAGCAGCTGCAGTGAAACCCCAGAAAAGGCAGTTTGGCAGTACCAGGGTCTGTGCTACAGACCACTGGGATCATGGAATTGTGCCAACAATGCCAGGATGGCATAGAGGGGGCAATTCCATGATCTTAGACATGTTACATGGCCATATTCGGAGTTACCATTGTGAAGCTACATATAGGTAGTGACCTATATGTAGTGCACGCGTGTAATGGTGTACCCGCACTCACAAAGTTCAGGGAATTGGCCCTGAACAATGTGGGGGCACCTTGGCTAGTGCCAGGGTGCCCTCACACTAAGTAACTTTGCACCTAACCTTTACCAGTTAAAGGTTAGACATATAGGTGACTTATAAGTTACTTAAGTGCAGTGTAAAATGGCTGTGAAATAACGTGGACGTTATTTCACTCAGGCTGCAGTGGCAGGCCTGTGTAAGAATTGTCTGAGCTCCTTATGGGTGGCAAAAGAAATGCTGCAGCCCATAGGGATCTCCTGGAACCCCAATACCCTGGGTACCTCAGTACCATATACTAGGGAATTATAAGGGTGTTCCAGTAAGCCAATGCAAATTGGTAAAATTGGTCAATAGCCTGTTAGTGACAATTTGAAAGAAATGAGAGAGCATAACCACTGAGGTTCTGGTTAGCAGAGCCTCAGTGAGACAGTTAGTCACTACACAGGTAACACATTCAGGCCACAAACTTATGAGCACTGGGGTCCTGACTAGCAGGGTCCCAGTGACACATAACAAATATACTGAAAACATAGGGTTTTCACTATGAGCACTGGGCCCTGGCTGGCAGGATCCCAGTGAGACAGTGAAAACACCCTGACATTGTGAGAAGGTAGCCTCTTTCTAGCCTTGTTACCCCCACTTTTGGCCTGTTTGTGAGTGTATGTCAGGGTGTTTGTCACTGTTTTCACTGTCTCACTGGGATCCTGATAGCCAGGCCTCAGTGCTCATAGTGAAAACACTATGGTTTCAGTATGTTTGTTATGTGTCACTGGGATCCTGCTGGTCAGGACCCCAGTGCTCATAGGTTTGTGGCCTATATGTATGTGTCACTGGGACCCTGTCACACAGGGCCCCAGTGCTCATAGGTGTGCATGTATATGTTCCCTGTGTGGTGCCTAACTGTCTCACTGAGGCTCTGCTAACCAGAACCTCAGTGGTTATGCTCTCTCATTTATTTCAAATTGTCACTAACAGGCTAGTGACCAATTTTACCAATTCACATTGGCTTACTGGAACACCCTTATAATTCCCTAGTATATGGTACTGAGGTACCCAGGGTATTGGGGTTCCAGGAGATCCCTATGGGCTGCAGCATTTCTTTTGCCACCCATAGGGAGCTCTGACAATTCTTACACAGGCCTGCCACTGCAGCCTGAGTGAAATAACGTCCACGTTATTTCACAGCCATTTTACACTGCACTTAAGTAACTTATAAGTCACCTATATGTCTAACCTTTACCTGGTAAAGGTTAGGTGCAAAGTTACTTAGCGTGAGGGCACCCTGGCACTAGCCAAGGTGCCCCCACATTGTTCAGAGCCAATTCCCTGAAATTTGTGAGTGCGGGGACACCATTACACGCGTGCACTACATATAGGTCACTACCTATATGTAGCTTCACAATGGTAATTCCGAATATGGCCATGTAACATGTCTATGATCATGGAATTGCCCCCTCTATGCCATCCTGGCATAGTTGGCACAATCCCATGATCCCAGTGGTCTGTAGCACAGACCCTGGTACTGCCAGACTGCCCTTCCTGGGGTTTCTCTGCAGCTGCTGCTGCTGCCAACCCCTCAGACAGGCAGCTGCCCTCCTGGGGTCCAGCCAGGCCTGGCCCAGGATGGCAGAACAAAGAACTTCCTCTGAGAGAGGGTGTGACACCCTCTCCCTTTGGAAAATGGTGTGAAGGCAGGGGAGGAGTAGCCTCCCCCAGCCTCTGGAAATGCTTTGTTGGGCACAGAGGTGCCCAATTCTGCATAAGCCAGTCTACACCGGTTCAGGGACCCCTTAGCCCCTGCTCTGGCGCGAAACTGGACAAAGGAAAGGGGAGTGACCACTCCCCTGACCTGCACCTCCCCTGGGAGGTGTCCAGAGCTCCTCCAGTGTGCTCCAGACCTCTGCCATCTTGGAAACAGAGGTGCTGCTGGCACACTGGACTGCTCTGAGTGGCCAGTGCCACCAGGTGACGTCAGAGACTCCTTGTGATAGGCTCCTTCAGGTGTTAGTAGCCTTTCCTCTCTCCTAGGTAGCCAAACCCTCTTTTCTGGCTATTTAGGGTCTCTGTCTCTGGGGAAACTTTAGATAACGAATGCATGAGCTCAGCCGAGTTCCTCTGCATCTCCCTCTTCACCTTCTGATAAGGAATCGACCGCTGACCGCGCTGGAAGCCTGCAAACCTGCAACATAGTAGCAAAGACGACTACTGCAACTCTGTAACGCTGATCCTGCCGCCTTCTCGACTGTTTTCCTGCTTGTGCATGCTGTGGGGGTAGTCTGCCTCCTCTCTGCACCAGAAGCTCCAAAGAAATCTCCCGTGGGTCGACGGAATCTTCCCCCTTCAACCGCAGGCACCAAAAAGCTACATTACCGGTCCCTTGGGTCTCCTCTCAGCACGACGAGCGAGGTCCCTCGAATCCAGCGACACCGTCCTAGTGACCCACACAGACCAGTGACTCTTCAGCCCAAGTTTGGTGGAGGTAAGTCCTTGCCTCACCTCGCTGGGCTGCATTGCTGGGAACCGCTACTTTGCAAGCTACTCCGGCCCCTGTGCACTTCCGGCGGAAATCCTTCGTGCACAGCCAAGCCTGGGTCCACGGCACTCTAACCTGCATTGCACGACTTTCTAAGTTGGTCTCCGGCGACGTGGGACTCCTTTGTGCAACTTCGGCGAGCACCGTTTCACGCATCCTCGTAGTGCCTGTTTCTGGCACTTCTCCGGGTGCTACCTGCTTCAGTGAGGGCTCTTTGTCTTGCTCGACGTCCCCTCTCTCTGCAGGTCCAATTTACGACCTTCTGGTCCCTCCTGGGCCCCAGCAGCGTCCAAAAACGCCAAACGCACGATTTGCGTGTAGCAAGGCTTGTTGGCGTCCATCCGGCGGGAAAACACTTCTGCACGACTCTCCAAGGCGTGGGGGAACCATCCTCCAAAGGGGAAGTCTCTAGCCCTTGTCGTTCCTGCAGTATTCACAGTTCTTCAGCCTAGTAAGAGCTTCTTTGCACCAACCGCTGGCATTTCTTGGGCATCTGCCCATCTCCGAGTGGCTTGTGACTTTTGGACTTGGTCCCCTTGTTCCACAGGTACCCTCAGTCAGGAATCCATCGTTGTTGCATTACTGATTTGTGTTTTCCTTGCATTTTCCCTCTAACACGACTATTTTGTCCTTAGGGGAACTTTAGTGCACTTTGCACTCACTTTTCAGGGTCTTGGGGAGGGTTATTTTGCTAACTCTCACTATTTTCTAATAGTCCCAGCGACCCTCTACAAGGTCACATAGGTTTGGGGTCCATTCGTGGTTCGCATTCCACTTCTGGAGTATATGGTTTGTGTTGCCCCTATCCCTATGTTTCCCCATTGCATCCTATTGTAACTATACATTGTTTGCACTGTTTTCTAAGACTATACTGCATATTTTTGCTATTGTGTATATATATCTTGTGTATATTTTCTATCCTCTCACTGAGGGTACACTCTAAGATACTTTGGCATATTGTCATAAAAATAAAGTACCTTTATTTTTAGTATAACTGTGTATTGTGTTTTCTTATGATATTGTGCATATGACACTAAGTGGTACTGTAGTAGCTTCACACGTCTCCTAGTTCAGCCTAAGCTGCTCTGCTAAGCTACCATTATCTATCAGCCTAAGCTGCTAGACACCCTATACACTAATAAGGGATAACTGGGCCTGGTGCAAGGTGCAAGTACCCCTTGGTACTCACTACAAGCCAGTCCAGCCTCCTACATTGGTTGTGCAGTGGTGGGATAAGTGCTTGAGACTACTTACCACTCTTGTCATTGTACTTTTCATAAGAGAAAAATATACAAAACAAGGTCAGTGTATATACACATAGCCAAAAAGTTTTGCATTTCCTCTTTTCACTCTTTTCTAAGTGCTGAAAAGTACTTCTAAACTTTCAAAAAGTTCTTAAAAGTTTAAAAAGTTTTTTTTCTGTCTTTCCAAAAAGTTCTGAAAACTTTTTTCTCTTTTTCTAACACTTTAACTCTCTCTAAAAAATGTCTGGCACAGGAAAAAATGTTGAACTGTCCAAACTTGCATATGATCACCTTAGCTGGAAAGGAGCAAGGAGTCTCTGCATAGAGAGAGGTTTGAGTGTAGGGAAGAATCCTTCCTTAGAACTGTTAATTAATATGCTTAGAGTACAGGATAAGGCCATAAGTGCCCAATCTGTAGAAAAAGTAGCTAATGGTTCTCAATCTGATCCAGGGACTCCCCCAGGAAAAGGTTCAGGAAAGAAACTTCTCAGCCTGCCCATTACTAGACAGTCTAGCATAGTTGGTACAGAGGTTGAATCACATCATACTGATGATGTGCTCTCACATTATGCTGGTAGCCAAGCTGTTAGGGTGCCCTCTGTAAGGGACAGGTCTCCTTCTGTTCATTCCCATCATACCTCTGTATCTAGAAATGTCCCTCCCACCCACCTATTTGACAGATTGTTAGAAAGGGAGCTCAATAGATTGAGAGTGGAACAAACCAGACTGAAGCTCAAGAAGCAACAGCTGGATTTGGATAGACAGTCTTTAGAAATAGAGAGGGAAAGACAGAAGTTGGGTTTAGATACCCATGGTGGCAGCAGCAGTATTCCCCATAGTCATCCTGCAAAAGAGCATGATTCCAGGAATCTGCACAAGATAGTTCCCCCTTATAAGGAGGGGGATGACATTAACAAGTGGTTTGCTGCACTTGAGAGGGCCTGTGCTGTACAGGATGTCCCTCAAAAGCAGTGGGCTGCTATCCTATGGCTATCATTTAGTGGAAAAGGTAGGGATAGGCTCCTTACAGTGAAAGAAAATGATGCCAATAATTTCCAAGTTCTTAAGAATGCACTCCTGGATGGTTATGGCTTAACCACTGAACAGTACAGGATAAAGTTCAGAGAGACCAAAAAGGAGTCTTCACAAGACTGGGTTGATTTCATTGACCATTCAGTGAAGGCCTTGGAGGGGTGGTTACATGGCAGTAAAGTTACTGATTATGACAGCCTGTATAACTTAATCCTGAGAGAGCATATTCTTAATAATTGTGTGTCTGATTTGTTGCACCAATACTTGGTGGACTCTGATCTGACCTCTCCCCAAGAATTGGGAAAGAAGGCAGACAAATGGGTCAGAACAAGAGTGAACAGAAAAGTTCATACAGGGGGTGACAAAGATGGCAACAAAAAGAAGGATGGTAAGTCTTCTGACAAGGGTGGGGACAAATCTAAAAATGAGTCTTCATCAGGTCCACAAAAACACTCTGGTGGGGGTGGTGGGCCCAAATCCTCCTTTAATCAGAACAAGGAAAAGAAACCATGGTGCTATTTATGTAAAATAAAAGGCCATTGGACAACAGATCCCAGTTGTCCAAAGAAAGGCACCACAGCTCCTACCACTACAACCCCTACTGCTACACCTAGTGTCCCTACTAATAGCAGTGGTGGTGGGAGCAAACCTACTAATAGCCAATCCAAGGGAGTAGCTGGGCTCACTTTTGGTAATTTAGTTGGGGTTGGTCTGATTAGGGAGACCACAGAGGCTACTTTAGTCTCTGAAGGGGCTATTGACTTAGCCACTTTGGTTGCTTGCCCCCATAACTTGGAGAAGTACAAGCAACTAACCCTAATAAATGGAGTTGAGGTCCAGGCCTACAGGGACACAGGTGCCAGTGTCACAATGGTGATTGAGAAACTGGTGCACCCTGAACAACACATACTTGGACACCAGTACCAAGTAACCGATGCTCACAACATAACACAAAGCCACCCCATGGCTGTTGTAAATCTCAACTGGGGGGGGGGGTAACTGGTCCAAAGAAAGTTGTGGTAGCTTCAGATTTACCTGTAGACTGTCTATTAGGGAATGATTTGGAGACATCAGCTTGGTCAGATGTGGAGTTGGAGGCCCATGCAGCAATGCTGGGCATTCCAGGGCATATTTTTGCTTTGACAAGGGCTCAGGCCAAAAAGCAAAAAGGACAGGGAAGCTTGGATCCTGGAACAATGGACCAAGTGCTCCCTAAAGCTAGGGCTAGTAGAAGCAAACCACTTCCTACTATCCCTCCCTCTACAGTGGATTCTACTTCTGAGGAAGAAGAATTCCCTCCCTGTGCAGAACCTACACCAGAGGAGCTGGAAGCAGACACTGCTGAGCTTTTGGGTGAAGGGGGGCCTGCCAGAGAGGAGCTGAGTGTGGCACAGCAACCCTGTCCCACATTAGAGGGTCTCAGACAGCAAGCTGTCAAACAGGCTAATGGGGATGTCAGTGACTCTCACAGAGTTTACTGGGAGGACAACCTCTTGTACACTGAGCATAGGGATCCGAAACCTGGAGCTGCCAGGAGATTAGTGATTCCTCAGGAGTACAGAAAGTTCCTCCTAACACTGGCACATGACATTCCCTTAGCTGGGCACCTGGGTCAAATGAAAACTTGGGACAGATTGGTACCATTGTTTCATTGGCCTAGGATGTCTGAGGACACAAAGGAATTTTGTAAGTCCTGTGAAACCTGTCAAGCCAGTGGCAAGACAGGTGGCACGCCAAAGGCACCCCTTATCCCACTGCCTGTGGTTGGGGTTCCCTTTGAAAGGGTAGGGGTTGACATAGTTGGCCCCCTTGACCCTCCTACTGCTTCAGGCAATAGGTTTATCTTAGTGGTAGTGGACCATGCCACAAGATATCCTGAAGCTATTCCTTTAAGGACCACTACAGCTCCTGCAGTGGCAAAGGCCCTCCTGGGAATATTTTCCAGGGTGGGCTTCCCAAAGGAAGTAGTATCAGACAGAGGAAGCAATTTCATGTCTGCATACTTAAAGGCCATGTGGAAGGAGTGTGGTGTAACTTACAAGTTCACAACACCCTATCATCCACAAACAAATGGACTGGTGGAGAGATTTAATAAAACTCTCAAAGGAATGATTATGGGACTCCCTGAAAAACTCCGCAGGAGATGGGATATCCTCCTACCATGCCTCCTTTTTGCCTACAGGGAGGTACCCCAGAAAGGAGTGGGCTTCAGCCCCTTTGAACTTCTTTTTGGACACCCTGTTAGGGGTCCACTCACACTTGTAAAGGAGGGTTGGGAACAACCTTTAAAAGCTCCTAAGCAGGATATTGTGGATTATGTACTTGGCCTCAGATCAAGGATGGCTGAGTACATGAAAAAGGCCAGTAAAAACCTTCAGGCCAGCCAAGAGCTCCAGAAGCAATGGCATGATCAGAAGGCTGTTTTGGTTCAGTACCAACCAGGGCAGAAAGTGTGGGTCTTGGAGCCTGTGGCCCCAAGAGCACTCCAAGATAAATGGAGTGGACCCCACACAATTGTTGAAAAGAAGGGTGAAGTCACCTACTTGGTTGACTTAGGCACTGCCAGGAGTCCCCTTAGGGTGCTCCATGTCAACCGCCTGAAACCCTACTATGACAGGGCTGATCTCACCCTGCTCATGGCAACAGATTAGAGACAGGAAGAAGACAGTGATCCTCTACCTGATCTCTTCTCTTCCACAGAACAAGATGCTCTTGTGGAAGGTGTAGTTTTGGCTGATTGTCTTACTGCTGAGCAGAAAGATAATTGCATAAATCTCCTAGGACAATTTTCAGAACTCTTCTCCATTGTGCCAGGCACCACTTCTTGGTGTGAGCACACTATAGATACTGGAGACAGTTTACCTGTCAAAAGTAAGATCTATAGGCAGCCTGACCATGTCAGGGACTGCATAAAGCAAGAAGTTCAGAAAATGTTGGAACTAGGAGTGGTTGAGCACTCTGACAGTCCATGGGCTTCTCCTGTGGTACTGGTACCAAAACCCAATTCTAAAGATGGAAAGAAAGAAATGCGGTTTTGTCTAGACTATAGAGGTCTCAACTTGGTAACCAAAACTGATGCTCACCCTATACCCAGGGCAGATGAGCTCATAGATACACTGGCATCTGCCAAGTATCTAAGCACTTTTGATTTGACTGCAGGGTATTGGCAGATCAAATTGTCAGAAGATGCTAAACCTAAGACTGCATTTTCTACCATTGGAGGACATTACCAGTTTACTGTAATGCCTTTTGGTTTGAAAAATGCACCTGCCACTTTTCAGAGGTTGGTGAACACAGTCCTGCAAGGGCTGGAAGCTTTCAGTGCAGCATATTTGGATGATATAGCTGTCTTTAGCTCCAGCTGGGATGATCACCTGGTCCACCTTTGGAAAGTTTTGGAGGCTCTGCAAAAGGCAGGCCTCACTATCAAGGCTTCAAAGTGCCAGATAGGGCAGGGTAAGGTGGTTTATCTGGGACACCTTGTTGGTGGGGAACAGATTGCACCACTTCAGGGGAAAATCCAAACTATTATTGATTGGGTTCCCCCTACCACTCAGACTCAGGTGAGAGCCTTCCTAGGCCTCACTGGGTATTACAGGAGGTTCATTAAGAACTATGGCTCCATTGCAGCCCCTCTTAATGACCTCACATCCAAGAAAATGCCTAAAAAGGTATTATGGACAGCAAGCTGTCAGAAAGCTTTTGAGGAGCTGAAGCAGGCCATGTGCTCTGCACCTGTCCTGAAAAGCCCTTGTTACTCTAAAAAATTCTATGTCCAAACTGATGCATCTGAATTAGGAGTAGGGGCAGTCCTATCACAACTTAATTCTGAGGGCCAGGATCAACCTGTTGCTTTTATTAGTAGGAGGTTGACCCCTAGAGAAAAGCGTTGGTCTGCCATTGAGAGGGAGGCCTTTGCTGTGGTCTGGGCTCTGAAGAAGTTGAGGCCATACCTGTTTGGCACTCACTTCATTGTTCAGACAGACCACAAACCTCTACTTTGGCTAAAACAAATGAAAGGTGAAAATCCTAAATTGTTGAGGTGGTCCATATCCCTACAGGGAATGGACTATACAGTGGAACATAGACCTGGGAGTAGCCACTCCAATGCAGATGGACTCTCCAGATATTTCCACTTAGACAATGAAGACTCATCAGGTAATGGCTAGTCTTATTGTCCTTCGTTTGGGGGGGGTTGTGTAGGAAAGTACCATCTTGCCTGGCATGTTACCCCCATTTTTCACTGTATATATGTTGTTTTAGTTGTATGTGTCACTGGGACCCTGGTAACCCAAGGCCCCAGTGCTCATAAGTGTACCTGAATGTGTTACCTGTGTAGTGACTAACTGTCTCACTGAGGCTCTGCTAATCAGAACCTCAGTGGTTATGCTCTCTCATTTCTTTCCAAATTGTCACTGACAGGCTAGTGACCATTTTTACCAATTTACATTGGCTTACTGGAACACCCTTATAATTCCCTAGTATATGGTACTGAGGTACCCAGGGTATTGGGGTTCCAGGAGATCCCTATGGGCTGCAGCATTTCTTTTGCCACCCATAGGGAGCTCTGACAATTCTTACACAGGCCTGCCACTGCAGCCTGAGTGAAATAACGTCCACGTTATTTCACAGCCAATTTACACTGCACTTAAGTAACTTATAAGTCACCTATATGTCTAACCTTTACCTGGTAAAGGTTAGGTGCAAAGTTACTTAGTGTGAGGGCACCCTGGCACTAGCCAAGGTGCACCCACATTGTTCAGAGCCAATTCACTGAACTTTGTGAGTGCGGGGACACCATTACACGCGTGCACTACATATAGGTCACTACCTATATGTAGCTTCACCATGGTAACTCCGAATATGGCCATGTAACATGTCTATGATCATGGAATTGCCCCCTCTATGCCATCCTGGCATTGTTGGTACAATTCCATGATCCCAGTGGTCTGTAGCACAGACCCTGGTACTGCCAGACTGCCCTTCCTGGGGTTTCTCTGCAGCTGCTGCTGCTGCCAAACCCTCAGACAGGCAGCTGCCCTCCTGGGGTCCAGCCAGGCCTGGCCCAGGATGGCAGAACAAAGAACTTCCTCTGAGAGAGGGTGTGACACCCTCTCCCTTTGGAAAATGGTGTGAAGGCAGGGGAGGAGTAGACTCCCCCAGCCTCTGGAAATGCTTTGTTGGGCACAGATGTGCCCAATTCTGCATAAGCCAGTCTACACCGGTTCAGGGACCCCTTAGCCCCTGCTCTGGCGCGAAACTGGACAAAGGAAAGGGGAGTGACCACTCCCCTGACCTGCACCTCCCCTGGGAGGTGTCCAGAGCTCCTCCAGTGTGCTCCAGACCTCTGCCATCTTGGAAACAGAGGTGCTGCTGGCACACTGGACTGCTCTGAGTGGCCAGTGCCACCAGGTGACGTCAGAGACTCCTGCTGATAGGCTCCTCCAGGTGTTAGTAGCCTTTCCTCTCTCCTAGGTAGCCAAACCCTCTTTTCTGGCTATTTAGGGTCTCTGTCTCTGGGGAAACTTTAGATAACGAATGCATGAGCTCAGCCGAGTTCCTCTGCATCTCCCTCTTCACCTTCTGATAAGGAATCGACCGCTGACCGCGCTGGAAGCCTGCAAACTTGCAACATAGTAGCAAAGACGACTACTGCAACTCTGTAACGCTGATCCTGCCGCCTTCTCGACTGTTTTCCTGCTTGTGCATGCTGTGGGGGTAGTCTACCTCCTCTCTGCACCAGAAGCTCCGAAGAAATCTCCCGTGGGTCGACGGAATCTTCCCCCTGCAACCGCAGGCACCAAAAAGCTGCATTACTGGTCCCTTGGGTCTCCTCTCAGCACGACGAGCGAGGTCCCTCGAATCCAGCGACACAGTCCAAGTGACCCCCACAGTCCAGTGACTCTTCAGCCCAAGTTTGGTGGAGGTAAGTCCTTGCCTCACCTCGCTGGGCTGCATTGCTGGGAACCGCGACTTTGCAAGCTACTCCGGCCCCTGTGCACTTCCGGCGGAAATCCTTCGTGCACAGCCAAGCCTGTATCCACGGCACTCTAACCTGCATTGCACGACTTTCTAAGTTGGTCTCCGGCGACGTGGGACTCCTTTGTGCAACTTCGGCGAGCACCATTTCACGCATCCTCGTAGTGCCTGTTTCTGGCACTTCTCCGGGTGCTACCTGCTTCAGTGAGGGCTCTTTGTCTTGCTTGACGTCCCCTCTCTCTGCAGGTCCAATTTACGACCTCCTGGTCCCTCCTGGGCCCCAGCACTCACTACAAGCCAGTCCAGCCTCCTACAACAGTCCCCTCCTGATGCTGAACTGGCTCCAGGAAGCCCTGACACAGTCCACTCCTGATGCTGAACTGGCTCCATGAATGTAGGAGGCTGGACTGGCTTGTAGTGAGTACCAAGGGGTACTTACACCTTGCACCAGGCCCAGTTATCCCTTATTAGTGTATAGGGTGTCTAGCAGCTTAGGCTTATAGATAATGGTAGCTTAGCAGAGCAGCTTAGGCTGAACTAGGAGACGAGTGAAGCTCCTACAGTACCACTAGTGTCACTTGCACAATATCATAAGAAAACACAATACACAGATATACTCAAAATAAAGGTACTTTATTTTTATGTCAATATGCCAAAGTATCTCAGTGAGTACCCTCAGTATGAGGATAGTAATTATACACAAGTTATATGTACACAATACCAAAAATATGCAGTATAGTCTTAGAAAACAGTGCAAACAATGTATAGTTACAATAGGATGCAATGGGGACACAAAAGGATAGGGGCAACACAAACCATATACTCCAAAAGTGGAATGTGAACCACGAATGGACCCCAAACCTATGTGACCTTGTAGAGGGTCGCTGGGACTATTAGAAAATAGTGAGGGTTAGAAAAATAGCCCACCCCAAGACCCTGAAAAGTGAGTGCAAATTGCACTGAAGTTCCCCAAAAGACAAAGAAGTCGTGATAGAGGAATAATGCAGGAAAGACACAAACCAACAATGCAACAACTGTGGATTTCCAATCTAGGATACCTGTGGAACAAGGGGACCAAGTCCAAAAGTCACAAGCAAGTCGGAGATGGGCAGATGCCCAGGAAATGCCAGCTGTGGGTGCAAAGAAGCTTCTACTGGACAGAAGAAGCTGAGGTTTCTGCAGGAACGAAAAAGGCTAGAGACTTTCCCTTTAGAGGACGGATTCCGCTTGCCGTGGAGAGTCGTGCAGAAGTGTTTTCCCGCCAAAAGAATGCCAACAAGCCTTGGTAGCTTCAAATCGTGCGGTTAGCGTTTTTGGACGCTGCTGTGGCCCAGGAGGGACCAGGAGGTCGCAAATTGGATCAGAAGAGAGAAGAGACGTCGAGCAAGACAAGAAACCCTCTCAGCAGCAGGTAGCACCCGCAGAAGTGCCAGAAAGAGACACTACAAGGATGTGTGAAACGGTGCTCACCGAAGTTGCACAAAGGAGTCCCACGTCGCCGGAGACCAACTTAGAAAGTCGTGCAATGCAGGTTAGAGTGCGGTAGACCAAGGCTTGGCTGTGCACAAAGTATTTCCGCCGGAAGTGCACGGAAGCCGGAGTAGTTGCAAAAGACGAGGTTTCCAACAATGCAGTCTAGCGTGGGGAGGCAAGGACTTACCTCCACCAAACTTGGACTGAAGAGTCACTGGACTGTGGGAGTCACTTGGACAGAGTTGCTGGATTCAAGGGACCTCGCTCGTCATGCTGAGAGGAGACCCAAGGGACTGATAATGCACCTTTTTGGTGCCTGCGGTAGCAGGGGGAAGATTCCGTCGACCCACGGGAGATTTCTTTGGAGCTTCTAGTGCAGAGAGAAGGCAGACTACCCCCACAGCATACACCACCAGGAAAACAGTCGAGAAGGTGGCAGGATCAGCGTTACAGAGTTGCAGTAGTCGTCTTTGCTACTATGTTGCAGTTTTGCAGGCTTCCAGCGCGGTCAGCAGTCGATTCCTTGGCAGAAGGCGAAGAGAGAGATGCAGAGGAACTCTGATGAGCTCTTGCATTCGTTATCTAAAGTTTCCCCAGAGACAGAGACCCTAAATAGCCAGAAAAGAGGGTTTGGCTACCTAGGAGAGAGGATAGGCTACTAACACCTGGAGGAGCCTATCAGAAGGAGTCTCTGACGTCACCTGGTGGCACTGGCCACTCAGAGCAGTCCAGTGTGCCAGCAACACCTCTGCTTCCAAGATGGCAGAGGTCTGGAGCACACTGGAGGAGCTCTGGACACCTCCCAGGGGAGGTGCAGGTCAGGGGAGTGGTCACTCCCCTTTCCTTTGTCCAGTTTCGCGCCAGAGCAGGGCTAAGGGGTCCCTGAACCGGTGTAGACTGGCTTATGCAGAATTGGGCACATCTGTGCCCATGAAAGCATTTCCAGAGGCTGGGGGAGGCTACTCCTCCCCTGCCTTCACACCATTTTCCAAAGGGAGAGGGTGTAACACCCTCTCTCAGAGGAAGTCCTTTGTTCTGCCATCCTGGGACAAGCCTGGCTTGACCCCAGGTGGGCAGAAACCTGTCTGAGGGGTTGGCAGCAGCAGCAGCTGCAGTGAAACCCCAGAAAAGGCAGTTTGGCAGTACCAGGGTCTGTGCTACAGACCACTGGGATCATGGAATTGTGCCAACAATGCCAGGATGGCATAGAGGGGGCAATTCCATGATCTTAGACATGTTACATGACCATATTCGGAGTTACCATTGTGAAGCTACATATAGGTAGTGACCTATATGTAGTGCACGCGTGTAATGGTGTCCCCGCACTCACAAAGTTCAGGGAATTGGCCCTGAACAATGTGGGGGCACCTTGGCTAGTGCCAGGGTGCCCTCACACTAAGTAACTTTGCACCTAACCTTTACCAGGTAAAGGTTAGACATATAGGTGACTTATAAGTTACTTAAGTGCAGTGTAAAATGGCTGTGAAATAACGTGGACGTTATTTCACTCAGGCTGCAGTGGCAGGCCTGTGTAAGAATTGTCAGAGCTCCTTATGGGTGGCAAAAGAAATGCTGCAGCCCATAGGGATCTCCTGGAACCCCAATACCCTGGGTACCTCAGTACCATATACTAGGGAATTATAAGGGTGTTCCAGTAAGCCAATGTAAATTGGTAAAATTGGTCACTAGCCTGTTAGTGACAATTTGAAAGAAATGAGAGAGCATAACCACTGAGGTTCTGATTAGCAGAGCATCAGTGAGACAGTTAGTCACTACACAGGTAACACATTCAGGCCACAAACTTATGAGCACTGGGGTCCTGACTAGCAGGGTCCCAGTGACACATAACAAACATACTGAAAACATAGGGTTTTCACTATGAGAACTGGGCCCTGGCTAGCAGGATCCCAGTGAGACAGTGAAAACACCCTGACATACACTCACAAACAGGCCAAAAGTGGGGGTAACAAGGCTAGAAAGAGGCTACTTTCTCACACAACCCCCCCCCCCCCAAACGAAGGACAATAAGGCTAACCTTGGCCAGTTGAGACTTTATTGTCTAAGTGGTGATAAGTAGAGAGTAGCTCTGCAATAGACTGGTTACTCCCTTTATCATCCACTATATGGTTACTTCCCTTTGGGGATGTAAACCACCCTGTTTGAAGTTTTTTAGCTAAGCAACAATGTGAAGATGTATTTTCAGAGTTTCTATCAGTAAGTTTTAGTTTAGAGCAGTGGGAATTGTCCACTGAACCTATTTGTAGAGATGAAAATGCCAGACAGGGATGCTGTCTCAGAAAAGCCATAGCTGGGCAAAAACTTTGTCCATATGGCTGGAAGAGAGAACAGGGATGCTGTTTCTCTTGAGTTGGAGCAGGGCAGGGATGCTGTCCTATGAGCTCCAAACTAGGGCAGGGATACTGTCCTAAGTGTTGTGAGGTAGTGCAGAGTTTCTGAACTAAAGTTTCTCTGGGAGGGTTGGAGGGATGCTCCATGTTAACTAAAATGGTGCTATTTTTGTCACTAATGTTAGTTATCCCACAGAGAGGTACTTTTACCTCAGGGAGTCCAGCTTTGCCAGCTGATGATTCCCTTGGAACAGGTGCCACCCCAGGAGAGGTTTCTCCCACCACAGGAATGGTATCCTGAATGGTAGGGTGGTTAGGGGATAGTGTGATACCCTTTTTACCTGTTGATGGAGAGGGATCCTGAGTTTTCAGGTCTTTTCTCCTTTGCTTTTTCATTTCAGTAGAAATGAGAGGGAACAATTCCTCTGGGATGCCCAGCATGGCTGCATGGGCATAAAACTCTACATCAGCCCAACCTGAGGCCTCTAGGTCATTACCTAAGAGACAGTCTACAGGTAAACTAGGATACCACCACCTGCTTAGGGCCAGTAACTCCACCCCAACTAAACTGAATTATAGCTAAGGGAAGAAACTTAGTGGAGTTATGGACATCAAAAATGTTATACTGTTGTCCAATGATGTGTTGTTCAGGAGCCACTAGGTTTTCAGTCACCAAAGTGATACTGGCACCTGTGTCCCTGTAGGTCAAGGCCTCAACACCATTTATTGAAACTGTCTGCCTGTACTTATCCATTGTAAGGGGACAAGCAGCCAGTGTGGCAAGGCCAATGCCACTAGGTGTGACAGAAACTGTCTTGGGATTGACTACCCCAGTTTCTACTATGGACCCATAAGTGAACCCAACTACACCCTTAACTTGACTGTTGCCAGCAGACCCACCACTAGTACCACTACTGCTAGGGGCACTAGAGCTTGATGTATTAGTGGTGGTAGGCTCAGGGGGTTTACCTGGACAGGACTTATCCCCTGGCCTATGGCCTCTATTTTTACACACAAAGCACCAAGGCTTTTTAAATTGTGTAGGTTGAGAAGAAGAGGAAGAATTTGTTTTATCTCCACCCCCTGAAGAGTGTTTAAGATTTGAAGTGGAATCTTTGGTTTTACCCTTATCCCCATGCTTATCTTGAGATTTTTCACCATCTTTCTTCTTATTGTTCTCTTTGTCACCCCCTGTATGAACTTTTCTGTTCACCCTTGTTCCGACCCATTTGTCTGCCTTCTTTCCCAATTCTTGGGGAGAGGTCAGATCAGAGTCCACCAAGTACTGGTGCAACAAATCAGACACACAATTATTAAGAATATGCTCTCTCAGGATCAAGTTATACAGGCTGTCATAATCAGTAACTTTACTGCCATGTAACCACCCCTCCAAGGCCTTCACTGAATGGTCAACAAAATCAACCCAGTCTTGTGAAGACTCCTTTTTGGTCTCTCTGAACTTTATCCTGTACTGTTCAGTGGTTAAGCCATAACCATCCAGGAGTGCATTCTGTGTCTAGCAGCTTAGGCTGATAGATAATGGTAGCTTAGCAGAGCAGCTTAGGCTGAACTAGGAGACGAGTGAAGCTCCTACAGTACCACTAGTGTCACTTGCACAATATCATAAGAAAACACAATACACAGATATACTAAAAATAAAGGTACTTTATTTTTATGACAATATGCCAAAGTATCTCAGTGAGTACCCTCAGTATGAGGATAGCAATTATCCACAAGCTATATGTACACAATACCAAAAATATGCAGTATAGTCTTAGAAAACAGTGCAAACAATGTATAGTTACAATAGGATGCAATGGGGACATATAGGGATAGGGGCAACACAAACCATATACTCCAAAAGTGGAATGTGAACCACGAATGGACCCCAAACCTATGTGACCTTGTAGAGGGTCGCTGGGACTATTAGAAAATAGTGAGGGTTAGAAACATAGCCCACCCCAAGACCCTGAAAAGTGAGTGCAAAGTGCACTGAAGTTCCCCAAAAGACAAAGAAGTCAAGATAGAGGAATAATGCAGGAAAGACACAAACCAACAATGCAACAACTGTGGATTTCCAATCTAGGGTACCTGTGGAACAAGGGGACCAAGTCCAAAAGTCACAAGAAAGTCGGAGATGGGCAGATGCCCAGGAAATGCCAGCTGCGGGTGCAAAGATGCTTCTACTGGACAGAAGAAGCTGAGGTTTCTGCAGGAACGAAAATGGCTAGAGACTTCCCCTTTGGTGGACGGATCCCACTTGCCGTGCCGAGTCGTGCAGATGTGTTTTTTTGCCAAAAGAACGCCAACAAGCCTTGCTAGCTGCAAATAATGCGGTTAGCGTTTTTGGATGCTACTGCGGCCCAGGAGGGACCAGGAAGTCACAAATTGGACCAGAAAAAAGAAGGGACGGGGAGCAAGAAAAGGAGCCCTCTCAGCAGCAGGTTGCACCCGCAGAAGTGCCAGAAACAGGCACTACAAGGATGCGTGAAATGGTGCTCACCGAAGTTGCACAAAGGAGTCCCACGTCGCCGGAGACCAACTCAGAAAGTCGTGCAATGCAGGTTAGAGTGCCGTGGACACAGGCTTGGCTGAGCACAAAGGATTTCCACCGGAAGTGCACGGAAGCCGGAGTAGTTGCAAAAGACGCGGTTTCCAACAATGCAGTCTGGCGTGGGGAGGCAAGGACTTACCTCCACCAAGCTTGGACTGAAGAGTCACTGGACTGTGGCAGTCACTTGGACAGAGTTGCTGGATTCAAGGGACCTCGCTTGTCATGCAGAGACGAGACCCAAGGGACCAGTAATGCAGCTTTTTGGTGCCTGCGGTAGCAGGGGGAAGATTCCGTCGACCCACGGGAGATTTCTTCGGAGCTTCTAGTGCAGAGTGAAGGCAGACTACCCCCACAGCATGCACCACCAGGAAAACAGTCGAGAAGGCGGCAGGATCAGCGTTACAGAGTTGCAGTAGTCGTCTTTGCTACTATGTTGCAGTTTTGCAGGCTTCCAGCGTGGTCAGCATTCGATTCCTTGGAAGAAGGTGAAGAGAGAGATGCAGAGGAACTCTGATGAGCTCTTGCATTCGTTATCTAAAGTTTCCCCAGAGACAGATACCCTAAATAGCCAGAAAAGAGGGTTTGGCTACCTAGGAGAGAGGATAGGCTACTAACACCTGGAGGAGCCTATCAGAAGGAGTCTCTGACATCACCTGGTGGCACTGGCCACTCAGAGCAGTCCAGTGTGCCAGCAGCACCTCTGCTTCCAAGATGGCAGAGGTCTGGAGCACACTGGAGGAGCTCTGGACACCTCCCAGGGGAGGTGCAGGTCAGGGGAGTGGTCACTCCCCTTTCCTTTGTCCAGTTTCGCGCCAGAGCAGGGCTAAGGGGTCCCTGAACCGGTGTAGACTGGCTTATGCAGAATTGGGCACATCTGTGCCCATGAAAGCATTTCCAGAGGCTGGGGGAGGCTACTCCTCCCCTGCCTTCACACCATTTTCCAAAGGGAGAGGGTGTAACACCCTCTCTCAGAGGAAGTCCTTTGTTCTGCCATCCTGGGACAAGCCTGGCTTGACCCTAGGGGGGCAGAAACCTGTCTGAGGGGTTGGCACCAGCAGCAGCTGCAGTGAAACCCCAGAAAAGGCAGTTTGGCAGTACCAGGGTCTGTGCTACAGACCACTGGGATCATGGAATTGTGCCAACAATGCCAGGATGGCATAGAGGGGGCAATTCCATGATCTTAGACATGTTACATGGCCATATTCGGAGTTACCATTGTGAAGCTACATATAGGTAGTGACCTATATGTAGTGCACACGTGTAATGGTGTCCCCGCACTCACAAAGTTCAGGGAATTGGCCCTGAACAATGTGGGGGCACCTTGGCTAGTGCCAGGGTGCCCTCACACTAAGTAACTTTGCACCTAACCTTTACCAGGTAAAGGTTAGACATATAGGTGACTTATAAGTTACTTAAGTGCAGTGTAAAATGGCTGTGAAATAACGTGGACGTTATTTCACTCAGGCTGCAGTGGCAGGCCTGTGTAAGAATTGTCAGAGCTCCTTATGGGTGGCAAATGAAATGCTGCAGCCCATAGGGATCTCCTGGAACCCCAATACCCTGGGTACCTCAGTACCATATACTAGGGAATTATAAGGGTGTTCCAGTAAGCGAATGTAAATTGGTAAAATTGGTGACTAGCCTGTTAGTGACAATTTGAAAGAAATGAGAGAGCATAACCACTCAGGTTCTGATTAGCAGAGCCTCAGTGAGACAGTTAGTCACTACACAGGTAACACATTCAGGCCACAAACTTATGAGCACTGGGGTCCTGACTAGCAGGGTCCCATTGACACATAACAAACATACTGAAAACATAGGGTTTTCACTATGAGCACTGGGCCCTGGCTGGCAGGATTCCAGTGAGACAGTGAAAACACCCTGACATACACTCACAAACAGGCCAAAAGTGGGGGTAACAAGGCTAGAAAGAGGCTACTTTCTCACAATGAAGCCCTGACACAGCGCCTCCTGATGCTGAACTGGCTCCATGAAGCCCTGACACAGTCCCCTCCTGATGCTGAACTGGCTCCATGAAGCCCTGACACAGCCCCCTCCTGATGCTGAACTGGCTCCACGGAAGCCCTGGCACAGTCCTCTCCTGATGCTGAACTGGCTCCACGGAAGCCCTGACATAGCGCCTCCTGATGCTCAACTGGCTCCACGGAATCCCTGACACAGTCCCCTCCTGATGCTGAACTGGCTCCATGAAGCCCTGACACAGCCCCCTCCTGATGCTGAACTGGCTCCATGAAGTCCTTACACAGCCCCCTCCTGATGCTGAACTGGCTCCACAGAAGCCCTGACACAGTCCCCTCCTGATGCTGAACTGGCTCCATGAAGCCCTGACACAGCGCCTCCTGATGCTGAACTGGCTCCATGAAGCCCTGACACAGTCCCCTCCTGATGCTGAACTGGCTCCATGAAGCCCTGACACAGCGCCTCCTGATGCTGAACTGGCTCCATGAAGCCCTGAAACAGTCCCCTCCTGATGCTGAACTGGCTCCATGAAGCCCTGACACAGTCCCTTCCTGTGAAGGTAGCTATGGCAAAGCAGCTTAGGCTGAACTAGGAGACATATAAAGCTCCTACTATACCACTGGTGTCATATGCACAATATCATAAGAAAACACAATACACAGATGTACTAAAAATAAATGTACTTTATTTTTATGACAATATGCCAAAAGTATCTCAGTGAGTACCCTCAGGGTGAGGATAGCAAATATACACAAGTTATATGTAACAAAACCAAGAATATGCAGTATAGTCTTAGAAAACATTGCAAACAATGTATAGTTACAATAGGATGCAATGGGGACACATAGGGATAGGGGCAACACAAGCCATATATGCCAAAAGTGGAATTCGAACCACAAATGGACCCCAGATCTATGTGAGCTTGTAGAGGGTCGCTGGGACTGTAAGAAAACAGGGAGGGTTAGAAAAATAGCCCACCCCAAGACCCTGAAAGGCAGGTGTAAAGTGCACCTACTACCCCCAGAGAGCATAGAAGTCGTGATAGGGGGATTCTGCAGGAAGAACAAACACCAGCAATGCAACAACAGTGGATTTCCGGACCTGAGCACCTGTAAGACAAGGGGACCAAGTCCAATAGTCGCGACAGTGTCGAGAGTGGGCAGGAGCCCAGGAAATGCCAGCTGAGGGTGCAAGGAAGCTGCCACCTGTTGGAAGAAGCTTGGAGTTCTGCAAGAAAGAAGAGGACTAGGAACTTCTCCTTTGGAAGAAGGATGTTCCACATCGCGATGAAGCTTGCAGAGGTGTTCCCACGCAGAAAGACCGCAAACAAGCCTTGCTAGCTGCAAGGGTTGTCGTAAAGGTTTTTGGATGCTGCTGTGGCCCAGGAGGGACCAGGATGTCGCCACTTAAAGGAGGAGACAGAGGGGGTGCCCTGCAACTCAGGGCGCCCTCACAGAAGCAGGCAGCACCCACAGAAGTACCTGAACAGGCACTTAGAAGGAAAGTGAACTGGAGTCCACCCAAAGTCACAAAAGGGAGTCCCATGATGCTGGAGGACAACTCAGAAGGTTGTGCACTGCAGGAAGGAGTGTCAGGGACCCAGGCTTGGCTGTGCATGAAGGAAATCCTGGAAGAGTGCCCAGGAGCCGGAGCAGCTGCAAATCACGCAGTACCCAGTAATGCAGTCTAGCGTGGGGAGGCAAGGACTTACCTCCACCAAACTTGGACTGAAGAGTTACTGGACTGTGGGAGTCACTTGGACAGAGTTGCTGAGTTCCAGGGACCACGCTAATCGTGCTGAGAGGGGACCCAGAGGACCGGTGATGCAGTCTTTTGGTGCCTGCGGTTGCAGGGGGAAGATTCCGTCGACCCGTGGGAGATTTCTTCGGAGCTCCTGGTGCAGGGAGGAGGCAGGCTACCCCCAGAGCATGCACCACCTGGAAACAGTTGAGAAAGCCGGCAGGATGAGGCGATACAAGGTTGCTAGTAGTCGTCTTGCTACTTTTTTGCGGTTTTGCAGGCGTCCTGAGCAGTCAGCGGTCAATCCTTTGGTATAAGGTGAAGAGGGAGATGCAGAGGAACTCTGATGAGCTCTTGCATTCGTTATCTGGTGAGATCAGCTCCCCAATGCAGAGACCCTAACTAGCCAGAAAAGGAGGTTTGGCTACCTAGGAAGGAGGATTGGCTACCAAGAGAGGTAAGAGCCTATGCGAAGGAGCCTCTGACGTCACCTGCTGGCACTGGCCACTCAGAGCAGTCCAGTGTGCCAGCAACACCTCTGAATCCAAGATGGCAGAGGTCTAGGGCACACTGGAGGAGCTCTGGGCACCTCCCCTGGGAGGTGCAGGTCAGGGGAGTGGTCACTCCCCCTTTCCTTTGTCCAGTTTCACGCCAGGGCAGGGCTGGGGTATCCTTGAACCGGTGTAGACTGGCTTATGCAGAGATTGGCAGCATCTGTGCCCATCAAAGCATTTCCAGAGGCTGGGGAGGCTACTCCTCCCCAGCCTTTCTCACCTTTCTCTCTTTTCCAAAGGGAGAGGGTGTAACACCCTCTCTCTGAGGAAGTCCTTTGTTCTGCCTTCCTGGGCCAGGGCTGCCTGGGCCCCAGGGGGGCAGGAACCTGTCTGAGGGGTTGGCAGCAGCAGCTGCAGTGAAACCCCGGAAAGGCAGTTTGGCGGTACCCGGGTCTGTGCTAGAGACTCAGGGGATCATGGAATTGTCTCCCCAATACCAGAATGGTATTGGGGTGACAGTTCCATGATTTAGACATGTTACATGGCCATGTTTGGAGTTACCATTGTGACGTTACACATAGGTGGTGCCCTATGTGTAGAGCACGCGTGTAATGGTGTCCCCACAATCACAAAGTCCGGGGAAATTGCCCTGAACAATGTGGGGGCACCTTGGCTAGTGCCAGGGTGCCCAAACACTAAGTAACTTTGCACACAACCTTCACCAGGTGAAGGTTAGACATATAGGTGACTTATAAGTTGCTTAAGTGCAGTGGTAAATGGCTGTGAAATAACGTGGACGTTATTTCACTCAGGCTGCACTGGCAGGCCTGTGTAAGAATTGTCAGAGCTCCCTATGGGTGGCAAAAGAAATGCTGCAGCCCATAGGGATCTCCTGGAACCCCAATACCCTGGGTACCTCAGTACCATATACTAGGGAATTATATGGGTGTACCAGTATGCCAATGTGAATTGGTGAAATTAGTCACTAGGTTAGCAGAGCCTCAGTGAGGCAGTTAGTCATCACACAGGGAACACATACAGGGCACACTTATGAGCACTGGGGCCCTGGCTGGCAGGGTCCCAGTGACACATACACTAAAACAACATGTATACAGTGAAATATGGGGGTAACATGCCAGGCAAGATGGTACTTTCCTACACATCTAAAGAACATTCTCCATAAGTGCCTCTCCTGTGCAAGCCTTAGGGTTATTCCTCATCCCTACTTGGTGACCTCCAGTATCGAGATGACATAGTGTGGCTGGATGTGTACAGTGGCTGCTGGTCACTCGGCTGCTGCTCCGGGGGAGTGTATCGACAATCTGCCACAACAGTGTGTGGCGCCTGCATGCTGAGTGCTGCACCTCTGGCTCATCAAGTCCTGTCCCTCCTTGAGCCTCCCTCTCTGTGCCATTGGTCCGTAGCACAGTCCAAGTAATATTTAGCTTAGAACCCAGAAAACAGTCCTAAAAAAGAGAAAACCCACATTATAAACTTTGCCGGTGCCGAACAAGGTTCTTGCCAATCGTCAGTGTTCTCATTCATGTGGAGTTTATTACAGTACATCTGATGGCTCTTTCCACGCACACATTCCACCGCTTCACTTCATTGTCATCCAGATGAACACAGCACTTTTGGCTAAAATGGATTGGCAAAGCCAATATCTCTTGCATAAGCGAGACATGTTGCTTTGCCAATGATTGTTATTAATTTGCTCTGTCCCTGTTGACGCTCACTCCTTTCCCTCCACCACATCACCCCCAGAATGAAGTCTCGGCGATCATGCCTGAGTGCCCAGTCCCAGATCAGCCTCTCTCGACTCCTTCATGAGGTATAAAGTAAACGCCCTCATCCCACTGCCCTGCCGGTTCCTCTCTCATCCCCTCAGTGGTCGACGTGCATTTAAAAAAGTTTGTAACTGTGATGGCGCGCGCAGTGGCTGCGGATCGAGTGTAGAGGCAGGGTGAAAGGCCTGGCTAAAAAAACAAAATATTCCGTTTTTTTTTTTTTGGTCTTTTACCTTCAGGTAACTACGCATAAAATAAGGTTCAGCTTTATTGAGAAATGAATGTGAGGTGAGTTAATGAGTGGGAAATGCACTTTCATCATTCAGCATGAAACCTCTGATAGTTAATATACTGCAGTGGTGTCTGCAACCAGAGAGCCACAGAATTGAATCTTGGTGCTTTTAGAACTAACCAGACTGAATACAGTGCATCTTTTTTGCACCTGTCTTTTTAAAAGCACACACTTCACTGCTCAGCTGGTAACTCCCTTACAATACCAGTCAGAAATAATAAATCCCTGTCGTGAGGAAGCTTCAAGTGATTCCATCAACTAAAGCCAACACCAGCTTCCAAGCCCCTTTACATTTCCACATTAACCAGTTGTTGAGATTTCTATTTCTTTCATGGAAGCAGGCACCCTGGTAAGAAGGCTTGTTTAGCTGTCTGCCCCTCCCTCGCTTGTACAGCACAGGAGCCTCCCTGCCTGACATTCCTGCTGAAGCACATCAGCTGTCGGAATGAACCATCCTGGGGCAGGTGTCTTTTCGCAAAAAGTAGCTGAACTGTTTTTCATAAATTAAATTAAAAAAAAAAAAAAGTATGGGTACGTCATGCCCCGCAGATCCTGCCCACTTCAACCAGTGCATCCCCTGCATTTTGTTTTGTAATCACCGCACTGTAGTTAATCCATCAAGAAGGTTCAAAGCAACCCTAAATATGCACTTGACTCTGCAGATCCCACCCACAAAACCCATTGGTTGCATTATCACAGCCGGCATACTAGCCTCAGCCGTACCATGTGCAGTGCGGTGTCAGGAGGCCGTACAGTGTTCCTGGACAGTGTTTTGTGTGACATAGCCTACGCGTATTCCGCCATACTGCATGACTGTTCAGTTGTGTACCCAGGATGTACTGAAGTTGATTGTACTTGTAGGAGTACAGTGCACTTGGGCATGTTGAATGAAGCAGAGTAGTGTCAGGGTATCCATGCTGTACATGGCGATGTTTTTTGTATGTCTGTTCAGCCGGTGCTTCCTTGATTGCACTGATACATGCTACACGATCCTACGCACCAGCAATGTCTGATTTGCGTCACATAAAACATTTCACCTGCAGCCAAGAAGCATTACGTTTTTTTGGGTTGAAACCCCACCCCTCCTGCACCCTACCCCAGCCCCTGCCCCTCTCGGTGAAATGTTCCTCTTCTGCCTGAACATCTGGGGCTGGTGTGCCCAACACGTTGGAATGGCTGACTTCGTGTAAGAAGATGCTGCGTCTGGCGTGGTGCCAATTTCACTGGCAAAGTTTAGAAGGCGTAGAACCTGCAGCCATTTTAGGAGGTTGCTTTTGCAGCTTACTGCATTTTTGGTTTTGGTATCCTTTCAAGTTTTGGCGTTTATGTATTTCTTGACATCTGGGACAGCATTCATTATGTTTGCTAATGTTTCTGTGTTAAGAGTATCTTAATGTCTAGGAATTCCAGTTTTCCCTCAAGCACGAGTTATAATTACCTTAGGGCATAAGTTATAGTTACTAGAAAGAACTCTAACTATAACTGCTGAATTTCTTTGGTTTTGTACGAGTAAATTCAGAACTGAACTATAATGTCCCTGTAACCTTTGTTGAATGTAATATATATGTATATATGTATATATGTATATATATATATATATATATAGATCTGATTCAGTGACCCAGTAGTTATTGTTCAGGCGCAGTTTACATTGAACATTTTTACACTTTCTTCAGTCATCACTGGGCCCATTTGAAGCATCCCTGTGAAGCAGTGCACCTTAAAAAGTACTCATGTGCATAACTTGATCCAGTAAAGTTTCATGCAGATTCACCATTGGGAGAAAGCTTGAGAAGTCAGTGAAATGGTGTCATAAGTTGCATTTTATGTTCAAATTATTTAAGAAATTGTGTGCTCTCTGCTGCAGCAAAAACTATTGACAGGTTATATTGAAACTTCAACCAAGAGATGGTTCGCCTAGATTGGTCAGATATGTTTAGTATTTTCCACAAAATGTGAAAAGCAAAAGAATCATAGCTATTTGAATTGAGTCGTGTTATTGCAGTGGTGGCCATTTCAGGACCTGTGAGGAAACCGTGAATGATTTGAAAGAGCTGCCAGTTATGTTGTTGGCAGTCATTTTCTGGGTCAGCAACGTGCATCGTCCTCTCCATTCTCATGGAGAAGATTTCTGTGGCACCATATGACGGCTGAAGTCTCTCACCACAACAAGGGAAGGCTGGAAGAGATTCCTAAAGGGGTGGAAATTGCAATTTTTTAAAATAAAAAGTGGCCATATTGAGCCGCAGGTCTACAACCTGAACTTTAGGTTAATTGACCAGTACACATATAATTTTCCTTTTCTACAAAACTTTATGCATAAGGGAGAAGGGAAGCATTTGCCATCTCAGTATGACTTTGGCTCTGACCTTACACTTAAGACAGGTCTTGACGAAGGCCTATCACAAATACGGGTCTGCTTCGGGACATACTAGAATACCGTGTAGCCATGAAATACGTATTCTTTTGATTTCTTATAACTTTGCCTTTGTAGGATGAAGCTTTCCAAACCTTTCCTAAAACAATATGTTCCCCCACATTCAGTCTTGGATACTTGGTTCAATGGGAGCAGGCATAAGTCTCCTCAATAAAATTTTCACTTAAATTTCTATGGGAAATTTTAGGATATTAAGAAGGTTAAAACTGATCCCCGAAGCCTACGACTAGTCATTTTGGGGAGAGGCACTGGGCATGGGGTGACTGAATACTGCATTTTCTGCCAAGTGGACATTGTGAGCAGCGATACTGGTCACTGGGTGTGACCATATGTGATACTGTGTGCCCAGCATGTGCTAGGGGGTACAGGAACGTTTCAACAGTTGTACAAGATGTTGTTGCAACACAATCATTGAAAAAACATTCGGTAAGGGGAGTAATTGTCTACTAAGGTGTTAGGATTTATGGTTAAGATTCTGGTTATGATTGTGCAGTGAAAAAGGACTAGACTACCATTACATCTCCTTGAAAAGCTCATGGAAGCACAATAACTGTGAGTGTCACCAGTATTGGATAGGATGTTACACCAGACTGCAGTCTGCTACCAGAGTGTGGATCTAGGTTGATGGGAAAACCATCACTCATAACATGAACACAGTTTCTCTGAAGTACACCAAGCTGTGAGACTAAGTACAATTTTTGTTTTCAATGATTGACCAAATAATGCCAGATAGACCAAAGGATGTCAGATAGCGATACAATTTTAAATATTTATGATTACAAACGAGTGAACGATTGCCCTTCAGACCGTGGCTGTCCATTGGAACAGCTCTGACTGCAGGTATACAGATTATCAACACTTCTCTTGACTGTTTGCTAGTACAGACAGGAGTCAGTCCAAAGATAGAGAAAACAAGAGAACCTCAAAAAGGTCAGACGAATCAGACGATGAGGAATTCATTCTGCAATTGCTAAATGACCGTCCACCACCATATGTGGAAAACGAAAATGGCCCAAGCACTAGTACCGCCCCTCCAGAACCAATACATGGTATTGTAACACCAAATTTAAGAAAATTGCAGATGCAAAGTAGTCCTAATATGCCTTTTACACAGGAAATACCACAAATTCAGAGAATATATCCTGACATGACTAAACTGGAACCTGTTAATAATTATCAGCCACAGGTCCAAAGATGCTATTTTGATGAGCATCATTTGGAAATAACTTCTAATTTAATTATGCCTCAAAGGCAGACACAAGAAATGCCAAGGTACATTCAAACAGCAGAAACACAGTTAGACATGTCAGCAATGATGAACCATAATATGGGAATTTACATGCCACAGAATTTGGCTAACAGACAGAATCTGGATGCAATATCTTTGCCTATCACTGTAGGTCCGCCAGTACCATTATATATACAACCAAAGCGAAGTGTATGCGATCAAGGTGTAATGGCACAGAATGAGACAGGAAGAGGATATGTAGAAAATATCCAATAAATAACTCCTGTGGGAACACTCTCAAACAGATCTGGGTCTTTGTTGGAATTTAGTCCGATTCCAATTTGCGTTCCGTCAACTGTGGTAAGGTCAAAACCACCACTGTTAATACCGCAAATTTCAAAAACAGAAACATTACAGAAACCATCAGTAGCAGTGGACGTAGATGCTACATTAATAGGACTAAATGCACAACAGTTAACACAATGGTTCTGAATACCCCACAGAGTACACCCAAGGGAAAAGGAGAAGAATATTTGAATCAAATAAGATTGGGCATGGAAGCAGGTGAACTTGTAGATGGAACGATGGGTCTGAGCAGGTTAGAATCATACACAGAAGAAGAGCTGAGATACATTTGCCCTAGAATTACAAGAGAAGTAAGCAGCGTACATAAGAGGTTACAAGAAATTGCAGATAGACATAAAATAGACATAAATAAAACCAAGCACTTGAGCAGAAGTTACAGGTTGGACTTTGAGACAAAAGATTTTGAACACATGAGGTCTGCAGGAATGAAAACACACCTTAAAGAAATACTGCAAAGCGCGCAGATTTGGAGATGCTTAGACAAGTGGGAGAGCAGGTGGGTTAAGAAAAAGGATAAGAAGAAAGAAAGTACCCCAGATCAAAATGTTAGAATACAACAGAATGATGATCTTATAACCATGTTACCGATGAGAGAAACAGCAGGAGGAAAACGTATCCATGTACCATGGCACAGGTGTGATATTCAATCTTTTACAGATGATTACCCTAAGTTAAGAGAGAAACCGATCGAATGGTATCAACAAACAGATAGATTCGTGAAACTCGCAAAATGTCTTTGGGAAGACCTGAATACTTTATCTGAAATTGTAGTTCCAGCAGATTTGTGGGAAGAATGTAAAAGAGCTATAGATTGGCCAACAAAAGAACCGGAAAGAGATAAGGACACAGGTGCACCATCGCCTGGGGTAATGAGAATATACTATAAAGTGATTGAGTATCTGAAAACAAAAGTTGCGTCGAAAAATGTAGATTGGCAGAAAATTGACAGAACAGCACAGGAAGTTAAAGAGTCGATACATGCATACTATGAGAGATTGTTGAAAGCCTTTAAACATTATAGGGGCACGGAAACGATTGAGGCAAAAGACATGCTCCATTTTGTATTCAGATTTGTGGAAGCATTGAGACCCGAAATTAGCCAGATGATTAAAATGCATTTGATTTTTTGGCAGTCTAAATCGATCGATGAAGTGTTGAACTATGCAAAATACTGCAGTGATGAGATTGAGACAAAGCAGAAAAGGTTGAAAGAAAAAGTGATGGTGATGCAAATCAGAGCAGCTCAGACAGGTTTGCAAGGTTTCCAACAACAGTTGCCGCAGCAGCAACAGCAGGGAAATGCTATGTTTCAACCACAGATGAGAGGCAGAGGCCGAGGAGGTTTTGTGAATAATGGTATTGATTTAAATACTGTTGTAATTCCAAATGGTATACAGGTAATGAAGAAAGTGATGCCATGTCACCCATGCGGAATCGTCGGACATTGGAAACGGGAGTGCCCAATGTTGGTGCAGGAAGGTGTAGGTCAGCAAAACGATGATGTCAATACATTTCAGAATATGAGAGGACCGAAATTGAGAGGTCCAAACCCAAATTTCCAAAATAATGTAAATCAGATGCAGGGTCTACAACCTATACAACAACAGTAGGTGCAAATGCCCCGTGTACAAATGGCACAGTTGCAGCCAATGCAACAGCAGTTTCCTTTGGTACCTAATCAGCAAATGCAAGTACCCTTAGCACCAATGAATCAGCAACAAGTAATGCTTCCTCAACAGGTCACAGGTCTAGGAATGAATCAAAGTAACACAGTACACCAATTCCCGCTACACAGTGAGAATGGAATAAACAATGAATGGGAGAGTGAAAGTTCAGATGAAGAGGGAAATTGTATGCTTGCAGCATCTTTGGAAGTTGATCAAAAGGGACCATATGGGGAAGGAAGAGTTATGGGTCACAGAGTTTCATTTTTGGTTGACACAGGAGCTACACGCTCTACAGTTAGAAGTATCGAAGTACCAAATTTGCCACTTTCAGGGAGAATAGTTCAAGTAGTGGGAGTAGCAAATCAGTATCTGACAAACCCAATTACAGATCCAGTACATGTCGAAATTGGTAACTTTCAAGGGTTACATAAATTTGTGGTGTGTGACTCAAGTCCAATATCGTTATTAGGAAGAGATCTTTTATGCAAACTAGGATGCTTGATTATGTGCTCACATAATGGAATTAAAATTCAGACAAACAGTGATGAGGAAGAAGGGGACAGTTTAGAAGAAGAAGAAATGGAAACTGTTGATGAAAGTGTCCCCTGATTACTCTTTATCCTATGCTCACTGAAGCAGATTTTCCAGCTGATTTACAAGAAACTGTTGAGAAAGAAGTGTGGGATATGACAGGGAAAGAAGTAGGATTGATAAAAGGAGCAGAAGCAGTGAAAGTGACTATAAAACCTAATGTAAATTTTCCTCAGACTCCACAATACCATATGCAACAAGATACTCTTATGAAAGTCGCCCAACTCATTGACGAATTTGTGAAACAGGGAGTACTGAAAGAAGTACTAAGTAGTCTATGTAATTCACCAATCATGGGTCTAATAAAACCAAGTGGAAAGGTCCGAATTGTTCAAGATTTGAGAAAAATAAATGACATAATAGTCAAATGTTGTCCTGTAGTACCAAATCCAGCTGTAATAATGTTTCAAATTCCCTGTGATGCAGAGTGGTTCACAGACATTGATTTGTCACAAGCATTCTTTTCTGTGCTTCTTCATGAGGACAGCCAATTTCTATTTTGTTTCAAATTCTTGGACAGAGTCTATTGTTGGTGTTGAATTCCTCAAGGGTTTTCGGAGTCACCATCAATTTTCAACCAGATTCTGAAGACAAATTTGGAATCATTGGAATTACCTTTTGAACCTTAGAACAGTATATTGACGATTTACTGATTGCATCCAAAACAGAAAATGACGGTAAAATTGACACTATTGCCTTACTGAATCATTTGGGAAAGAATGGACAAAAAGTGTCTCCTTCGAAATTACAATACTGCCAAAAGAAAGTGAAATATTTGGGTCACCAAATAGAAAAAGGGTTGAGAAAAATTATGAAAGAAAGAATAACGACTGTACTTCAAATGAGTCCACCCAAAACAAGAAAAGAGGTGAGAAAGTTTTTGGGAATTGTGAGCTACTGTCGTCAATGGATTCCCAATTTCTCAACTCTACCCAAACCTTTACTGAAACTGACCCAGAAAGATGTGCAGGATGAAATAATGTTGAAAAGAGATGAAATGGATGCCTTTATTGAATTAAAGGAATTCATGTGCAGAGCTCGAGCTTTAGGTATGGCTGATTACACAAAGCCTTTCACATTGTTTTGTCATGAACGTGATGCATGTTCCTTGTCTGTCTTGACTCAAGACCATGGTGGCGTAAACAGACCAGTAGCATATTTTTCAGCTACTTTGGATCCAGTCACAGCAGCCTTACCAGGATGCTTGCGTGCTGTAGCAGCAGTTGGTATAAGCCTTAATCAAAGTGAAGGAATAGTGATGGGACATCCTTTAACAGTTATGGTCCCTCACTCAGTCGAAATACTTTTTACACGTTCCTGAACACAGCACATGACTGGTGCTAGGCTTACAAGGTACGGGACAATAATTTTGGGATCACCTAACGTGCAATTAAAAAGATGCACTACATTAAATCCAGCAACTTCGTTTCCCAGTGAAAATGTTGAAATTGAAAATGCAGAAGACATAGAACATGATTGTCTTCAAGTGACTGAATTTTGTACTAAACCAAGACCTGATATCAAAGATACTCAATTGGAAGAAAATGATCAGATTATTTTTGTTGATGGTTCATGTTTGAGAGATGCACTGGGAATATTGAAAGCAGGATATGTTGTATGCACAATAACTGGTGTTCTAGAAGCATCTTGGCTTCAGGGAGCTTACTCTGCACAAGTAGCGGGACTAGTAGCCCTTACTAGAGCTTGCCAACTTTCCGCATTAATGAAATTCACCATTTACACTGACAGTCAGTACGGATTTGGATAAGGGCATGATTTTGGACAATTGTGTTCACAAAGAGGCTTCATGACCTCTTCAGGATCACCAGTGAAAAATGGTGAAAGAATCAAAGATTTGTTACATGCTATCCAGTTACCAGGAGAAGTAGCAGTGGTAAAATGCAGTGCACACTTGAAATCACAAGACTTCGTTTCTTTGGGAAATGGATATGCAAATCAAGTCGCAAGGTTTTGGGCATTGAACTGTATATTGCTCAGAGACAAATGGAATCTGATAAATGAGCCAGACCTTGAACCAAGTGAAGCCTTTGCTCTAAAAGTTGTAGACACAATAGAAGAATTAAAATTCCTACAAAATAATGTTAGTAAGGATGAAAAGCTCTCATGGAGTAAATTACAATGCGTAAAGAAACCAGACGATTTGTGGGTTTCAAGTGAAGGGAGATTGGTTTTGCCAGACAGTCTTTTGACGCAAATAGCTAGGCTATATCACGGACAAGCACACATTGGAAGAGATGCCATGATTAGATTATTCAAAATTGACTGGTTTAATCCTAAATTTCGCCAAGTTGCTGAAGCAGTTTGCCATTGTTGCGTCATTTGCCAACAAATGAATGCAGGGAAGGGAACCGTAGTAAATTTGAGCCACATTGGAAGAGCAGGTGGTCCATTTAGCAGGATGCAACTGGATTTCATTGAGATGCCTATGCATGCAGGCTTAAAATATGTGTTGGTGATTGTGTGTATTTTTAGTCATTGGATTGAAGCTTACCCTACACGCAGAAATGACAGTCTCACGGTTGCAAAACTACTGTTGAGAGAACTAATTCCACGTTTCGGATTCACGATCTCTGTAGAATCAGATAGGGGAAGTCACTTCAATAACGAAGTAATCAAATTATTGTGTGCAGCACTGAACATTGAACAAAAATTGCATTGTAGCTACCGTCCTGAAGCATCAGGACTAGTGGAGCAAATGAATGGCACACTGAAATCAAGAATGGCGAAAATATGTGCATCCACAAACTTGAAATGGCCTGACGCGTTGCCTTTAGTGTTAATGTCAATGAGAAACACACCTGATAGAAAAACTGGACTGTCCCCGCACGAGATCCTCATGGGCAGAGCCATGAGACTTCCAGCAGTTCCTGTTAATGCCCTTGTAAATATTACAGATGATATGGTATTGGACTACTGCAAAGGTCTGGCTGATGTTGTCCGCTCTTTTTCTCACCAGGTGGAGGCAACCACCTTGCCACAGATCCAAGGTCCAGGACACGCTGTGAAAGCAGGTGACTGGGTTGTGGTAAAGAAGCACGTGAGGAAGTCGTGCTTGGAACCCCGTTGGAAAGGACCTTTTCAAGTGATTCTAACAACTACCACCGCTGTGAAGTGTGCGGGAGTTCCCAACTGGATTCACGCCAGTCACACGAAAAAAGTGACGTGTCCCACAGAAGAGGAAATTGAAGCATCGAAATTACCAACAACGAACAGGAAAGTACCAGGCACTGAGACAGAACAAAAAGAGCCTGAAAGCGAACAAGGAGAATCTGAGACAGAAGAAATATTCATTGAGGAAGACACAGTCACTCCTTTCGAGCACAACAGAGAAGAAGCCCCAGGAGGTGACAAAGATCCTATCTCAGGTGAAGAAGCAGGAGAGCCTAGTCAGAGGAGGGCTTTCCCAGAAGCAGACGATACAGGAGAACAAGGAGAAAAATTGACCAATCTCCCAGGTGAAGGAAACAAGACGGAGCAAAGTCAAATTGTTCCAACTCTTCCGAAACCGATTGCCGGTACGTCAGGCGAAAACAACACGAAACTAAAACAAAGCATATCACCAGTGAAATCAAAGACTAAAGAAACATTAAATGAAAACAAATGGCCAGAACTGAAAGAGAAAAGAAAAGAAGTGTCTATCATAACCACAATGAATGAAGAAAAAGACACAGCCCAAGAATAAGACATAAGCGAAGGGGAATCGAAAGGAGATGCAAAATTGAAAAGGAAAATAATAGCGAACAGAAGATATTCAGGTCCAGAATGGGCATACACAGCCACTAACGACTGGTCAGACGAATTTCTATCTCTTAGTCTTGAAAATGAAGAAGCAGAATGTCATTCTGGAACTTGAAAATTGAATTTCATGAACATTACCGAATAAGACATTGATAACCTGATTGACTTTGAAACTGATTTTGAGACAAAGCTGCTAAACCAATAAGAGACAAAGCTGCTAAAGAAAACCGTGTGAACTTTGACCTTGTTGATCCCTTATATATATATATCTGCCAATTTTATTAGATAAACGATCTTCAACTTTCTGATTCTCTATAGATCATGACTGACAATACTACACAAGAAGGTAGGATAAAATGTTGTAAATACATGTGTATAGGTCTGATAATTGCATGTGTACTAATAATTATGGCAATAATTCTTGGAATGCATGGATGGAATATAAGAGAGGCGAATTATGCTTCTATCTTTAAAACTACTACTGAATTAACTCCTTTGAAGAGACTCGACCAAGACAAAAAATATTTACATGACGATACTAACACAAAGAAAGAACTCTCATCTAATGTTTTCTATCGGTTGCTGAATGAGTATTTTGAGACAATGGACGCGAAGGATTGTTATGAATGTACACAAATCCCTACATCAGTATTAGAAGGAGTTACATATCATAGCATGCCCCTTACATATGGAATAACATGTATTTTGTTACTAACCCGATTTTATAACCAGGAGTATATTCAATACTTCTATTCCAATCAGGACGTCGTATTTTCATTTATCCCCATAATTGAGTATTTGAGTACAACTGCAAGAGATTATTATATAAAATTAGTTAGAGGTTTCTTTGAACCAATCTTGACTTTTGTCACAGTCTACGCTCATAGAGACAACCTTGCATGCTTACTTTCACCCATAGAGAAAAGCTTTTTAGATCACACTGAGGATAGAAGAAGATTGCTGAAAGAAAAATTAGAAAAATAATTGCAAAAAAAGACATCTGTAGATAACACAAGGGAAACTAGCTTTAGATAGATTACAGATAGGGAAACTTTGTGTATATAGACCTAAATCATATTAAGACAATATCTTTGTAGGAACGAGTGAATGTAAACACGTGTTATTATTCCGGAGTAAATGGACGTTCATGATAAATGGAGAAGACCAAGCTATTCCAGGGGTATATTATATTTGTGGACTTAATGCCTATTATTGTCTTCCTAAAGGATGGTATGAGATATATTATTTGGGAATAGTATTTCCAAAGATTTATCAACTAGATGACTGAAAGAAATTTCTGAAGCTGTCTGAATTACATCATATTCAGAAAAGGGAGACAGCTTCTGCTGTGGTAGGAGATATATTTGGAGCAATGATTCCTTCAGTAGGAGTTATATTGAACTCGATTAAAATACGAAAGTTGTCTACTATTGTAGGAGGCTGGACTGGCTTGTAGTGGGTACCAAGGGGTACTTACACCTTGCACCAGGCCCAGTTATCCCTTATTAGTGTATAGGGTGTCTAGCAGCTTAGGCTGATAGATAATGGTAGCTTAGCAGAGCAGCTTAGGCTGAACTAGGAGACGTGTGAAGCTACTACAGTACCACAAGTGTCACTTGCACAATATCATAAGAAAACACAATACACAGATATACTAAAAATAAAGGTACTTTATTTTTATGACAATATGCCAAAGTATCTTAGAGTGTACCCTCAGTAAGAGGATAATGGAGGAGGAACTACTGAGGTTATTGTCTTTGGCAGATCTAACTTCAAGTCTCACCCTTGCCCTGTGTGCATCTTCAGTGGGTGTCTGTTTCCATCCAGAGCAACAAGCAAAACCCCAAGTGCTGACCCTTTATACCTCATGCACCCAGGAATGACGCCGCCTTTCTCAGGGACCAACATCCTGTCCATGTGTTTCATCAGAAAGGTTTGAAAGATTTCCAGCCATTCTGTGCACTCAATGGATGGGGAGCCAGCCTGTCCCAAGACAGAGGGGGGGGGGGGGGGAACAAGAGCAGATGCCACCTTGAAGAACTGCGAATGGCTCAGAGAAGATGATGGCACAGAAGGAATATTGTCACCATGCCAGGCGGATTCCAGTGGTTGTGAAACAGGTGTGGTTGCTGACGTGCTTTCCACAAATACTCACTGGTCCAGCAGCGAGGCGCCTCCTGGACATCACAGGAGGTCACTCTCTGTACCCCGAGTACTTGCACCAGCGGCTCAGACGTTGAAGCCTGGAGTACCGCAGCTCACTCTATGGCAAGGTCAATGAATTCTCTGTCCCCTGTGGGGCACGTGAAGCTTTAGTTTGAAGGTGCCCTGTGTCTGAGCATCGGCACAGGGTGCCCGTCCTCACCCTGACACTAGATTCATCCAACTGGATCAGTTTCAACATTTATTCCCTAACTTTTCACACATTTGGTGAATAAAAGTTGGATATCTGGACTGTATGTGCTGGTTACGCATTTGTCGCCTGGCCCTTGAATCACCCAGACTGTCTTTCCAACCACCCACTCAAGACACTCGGACGAACATGAGGCACTTTAAGCTCTTGCACTCTCTAAATGGAGAACTGAAGTCACTTTTCTTTGCAATCAATCAAATAGAAATGCTCCAGAATTTCTTCCCCTTTGAACATGTTAAAAAGCTGCTTAACATCCACTGAGACACTGATAAAAATGTGCCTTCGACCAAGAAGGCCTCAGTGCATAAGTAGGTAAAAGTAATTGTGAGAAAGTAGCCTCTTTCTAGCCTTGTTACCCCCACTTTTGGCCTGTTTGTGAGTGTATGTCAGGGTGTTTGTCACTGTTTTCACTGTCTCACTGGGATCCTGATAGCCAGGCCTCAGTGCTCATAGTGAAAACACCATGTTTTCAGTATGGTTGTTATGTGTCACTGGGATCCTGCTGGTCAGGACCCCAGTGCTCATAGGTTTGTGGCCTATATGTATGTGTCACTGGGACCCTGTCACACAGGGCCCCAGTGCTCATAGGTGTGCATGTATATGTTCCCTGTGTGGTGCCTAACTGTCTCACTGAGGCTCTGCTAACCAGAACCTCAGTGGTTATGCTCTCTCATTACTTTCAAATTGTCACTAACAGGTTAGTGACCAATTTTACCAATTTACATTGGCTTACTGGAACACCCTTATAATTCCCTAGTATATGGTACTGAGGTACCCAGGGTATTGGGGTTCCAGGAGATCCCTATGGGCTGCAGCATTTCTTTTGCCACCCATAGGGAGCTCTGACAATTCTTACACAGGCCTGCCACTGCAGCCTGAGTGAAATAACGTCCACGTTATTTCACAGCCATTTTACACGGCACTTAAGTAACTTATAAGTCACCTATATGTCTAACCTTTACCTGGTAAAATGTTGGGTGCTAAGTTACTTAGTGTGTGGGCACCCTGGCACTAGCCAAGGTGCCCCCACATTGTTCAGGGCAAATTCCCCAGACTTTGTGAGTGCGGGGACACCATTACACGCGTGCACTATACATAGGTCACTACTTATGTATAGCGTCACAATGGTAACTCCGAACATGGCCATGTAACATGTCTAAGATCATGGAATTGTCACCCCAATGCCATTCTGGCATTGGGGAGACAATTCCATGATCCCCCAAGTCTCTAGCACAGACCCGGGTACTGCCAAACTACCTTTCCCGGGGTTTCACTGCAGCTGCTGCTGCTGCCAACCCCTCAGACAGGTTTCTGCCCTCCTGGGGCCCAGCCAGGCTTGGCCCAGGAAGGCAGAACAAAGGACTTCCTCAGAGAGAGGGTGTCACACCCTCTCCCTTTGGAAAAAGGTGTCAGGCTTGGGAGGAGTAGCCTCCCCCAGCCTCTGGAAATGCTTTGATGGGCACAGATGGTGCCCATCTCTGCATAAGCCAGTCTACACCGGTTCAGGGATCCCCCAGCCCTGCTCTGGCGCGAAACTGGACAAAGGAAAGGGGAGTGACCACTCCCCTGACCTCCCCTGGGAGGTGCCCAGAGCTCCTCCAGTGTGCTCCAGACCTCTGCCATCTTGGAAACAGAGGTGCTGCTGGCACACTGGACTGCTCTGAGTGGCCAGGGCCAGCAGGTGACGTCAGAGAGTCCTTCTGTTAGGCTCTTACCTGTGTTGCTAGCCTATCCTCCTTCCTAGGTAGCCAAACCTCCTTTCCTGGCTATTTAGGGTCTCTGCTTTGGGGAATTCTTTAGATAACGAATGCAAGAGCTCATCAGAGTTCCTCTGCATCTCTCTCTTCACCTTCTGCCAAGGGATCGACCGCTGACCGCACTGGAAGCCTGCAAAACTGCAACAAAGTAGCAACGACGACTACTGCGACTTTGTAACGCTGATCCTGCCGCTTTCTCGACTGTTTTCCTGGTGGTGCATGCTGTGGGGGAAGCCTGCCTCCTATCTGCACTAGGAGCTCTGAAGAAATCTCCAGTGGGTCGACAGAATCTTTCCCCTGCATCCGCAGGCACCAAAGAACTGCATTACTAGTACTCTGGGTCTCCTCTCAGCACAACGAGCGAGGGCTCTTGAACTCAGCAACTCTGTCCAAGTGACTCCCACAGTCCAGTGACTCTTCAGTCCAAGTTTGGTGGAGGTAAGTCCTTGCCTCCCCACGCTAGACTGCATTGCTGGGAACCGCGTGTTTTGCAGCTACTCCGGCTCCTGTGCACTCTTTGAGGATTTCCTTTGTGCACAGCCAAGCTTGGGTCCCCGGCACTCTAACCTGCAGTGCACGACCTCCTGAGTTGTGCTCCGGCTTTGTGGGACCCTCTTGTGCAACTTCAGGTGAGCTCCGGTTCACTCCACTTTGTAGTGACTGTTCTGGCACTTCTGCGGGTGCTGTTTGCTTCTGAGTGGGCTCTTGGTCTTGCTGGATGCCCCCTCTGTCTCCTCACGCAATTGGCGACATCCTGGTCCCTCCTGGGCCACAGCAGCATCCAAAAACCCTAACCGCGACCCTTGCAGGTAGCAAGGCTTGTTTGTGGTCTTTCTGCACGAAAACACTTCTGCACGACTCTTCACGACGTGGGACACCCATCCTCCAAATGGGAAGTTTCTTGTCCTTGTCGTTCTTGCAGAATCTACAGCTTCTACCATCCAGTGGCAGCTTCTTTGCACCCACAGCTGGCATTTCCTGGGCATCTGCCCACTCCCGACTTGATCATGACTTTTGGACTTGGTCCCCTTGTTCCACAGGTACTCTCGTCTGGAAATCCATCATTGTTGCATTGCTGGTGTTGGTCTTTCCTGCAGAATTCCCCCATCACGACTTCTGTGCTCTTTGGGGAACTTAGGTGCACTTTGCACCCACTTTTCAGGGTCTTGGGGTGGGCTATTTTTCTAACCCTCACTGTTTTCTTACAATCCCAGCGACCCTCTACAAGGTCACATAGGTTTGGGGTCCATTCGTGGTTCGCATTCCACTTCTAGAGTATATGGTTTGTGTTGCCCCTATCCCTATGTGCCCCCATTGCATTCTATTGTGACTATACATTGTTTGCACTGTTTTCTATTGCTATTACTGCATATTTTGGTATTGTGTACATATATCTTGTGTATATTTGCTATCCTCATACTGAGGGTACTCACTGAGATACTTTTGGCATATTGTCATAAAAATAAAGTACCTTTATTTTTAGTATATCTGTGTATTGTGTTTTCTTATGATATTGTGCATATGACACTAGTGGTACTGTAGGAGCTTCACTCGTCTCCTAGTTCAGCCTAAGCTGCTCTGCTAAGCTACCTTTTCTATCAGCCTAAGCTGCTAGACACCCCTCTACACAAATACGGGATACCTGGGCCTGGTGCAAGGTGTAAGTACCCCTTGGTACTCACTACAAGCCAGTCCAGCCTCCTACATTGGTTGTGCAGCGGTGGGATAAGTACTTTGCAACTACTTACCACTTTTGTCATTGTACTTTTCATAAGAGAAAAATATACAAAACAAGTTCAGTGTATGTACACCTAACCAAAACGTTTTGCTTTTCTTCTCTCACTTCTTTTACTAAGTGCTGAAAAGTACCTCTAAACTTTCAAAAAGTTCTTAAAAAGTTTTAAAAGTTTTTTTCTGTTCTTTAAAAAGTTCTGAAACTTTTTCTTTCTTTTTCTGTCCCTTAAACTCTTGTCTATCATGTCTGGTACAGGCCAAACTCTTGATCTGGCCAGCATAGCTTATGACAACCTTAGCTGGAAAGAAGCAAGGAGTCTCTGCTTAGATAGAGGTTTAGGGGTAGGGAAGAATCCCTCAAGACAACTGTTAGTTAATATGCTCATTGAACAATATAAGACCTTAGTTGGCACTTCTGGTGACAAATTAGCTGATGGTTCCCAATCTGATCCCGGGGCACCCCTAGCAAAAGATTTGGAAGGGAACCTTCCCAACCTGACCCTTAGCAGGCCACCTAGCATAGCTGGTACTGATGTGAATTCACATCACAGTGAGAGTGTTACTTCTCATCATAGTAGAAGTGTTACTTCTGTAGGCCAGAATGTTAGAGTGCCATCTGTTAGGGAAAGGTCTCCCTCTGTTCATTCTCAGCATTCTTCTGTGTCAAGGCATGCCCCACCCACCCACCCTGATGACAGAGTGTTAGAAAGGGAGCTCAAAAGATTGAGAGTGGAAGAATCGAGGCTGAAGCTCAAGAAGCAACAGCTGGATTTAGATAGGCAAGCCTTTGATGTAGAAAAAGAAAGACAGAGGTTGGGGTTTGGACCCCATGGTGGCAGCAGCAGTATTCCAAATAGTCATCCTGCAAAAGAGCATGATTCTAGGAATCTGCACAAGATAGTTCCCCCTTACAAGGAGGTGGATGACATTAACAAGTGGTTTGCTGCACTTGAGAGGGCCTGTGTTGTACAGGAGGTCCCTCAAAGGCAGTGGGCTGCTATCCTATGGCTATCTTTCAGTGGAAAGGGTAGGGATAGGCTCCTTACTGTTAAGGAAAGTGATGCCAATAATTTTACAGTTCTTAAGAATGCACTCCTAGATGGTTATGGCTTAACCACTGAACAGTACAGGATCAAGTTCAGAGAAACCAAAAAGGAGTCTTCACAAGACTGGGTCGACTTTGTTGACCATTCAGTGAAGGCCTTGGAGGGGTGGTTACATGGCAGTAAAGTTTCTGATTATGAAAGCCTTTATAACTTAATCCTGAGAGAGCATATTCTTAATAATTGTGTGTCTGATTTGTTGCACCAGTATCTAGTGGACTCAGATCTGACCTCTCCCCAAGAATTGGGAAAGAAGGCAGACAAATGGGTCAGAACAAGAGTGAACAGAAAAGTTCATACAGGCGGTGACAAGGATGGCAAGAAGAAAGATGGTGAGAAATCTCAGGATAATCATGGGGATAAGGGTAAAACCAAAGATCCTTCTTCAAATCCAAAACACTCTTCAGGGGGTGGGGATAAAACAAATTCTTCCTCTTCTTCTCAACCCACACACATTAAAAAGCCTTGGTTCTTTGTGTGTAAAAACAGAGGCCATAGGCCAGGGGATAAGTCCTGTCCAGGTAAACCCCCTGAGCCTACCACCACTAATACATCAAGCTCTAGTGCCCCTAGCAGTAGTGGTACTAGTGGTGGGACTGCTGGCAACAGTCAAGTTAAGGGTGTAGTTGGGTTCACTTATGGGTCCATCATAGAAACTGGGGTAGTCAGTCCCAAGACAGTTTCTGTCACACCTAGTGGCATTGGCCTTGCCACACTGGCTGCTTGTCCCCTTACAATGGATAAGTACAGGCAGACAGTTTCAATAAATGGTGCTGAGGCCTTGGCCTACAGGGACACAGGTGCCAGTATCACTTTGGTGACTGAAAACCTTGTGGCTCCTGAACAACACATCATTGGACAACAGTATAAGATTATTGATGTCCATAACTCAACTAAGTTTCTTCCCTTAGCTATAGTTCAGCTTAGTTGGGGTAGAGTTACTGGCCCTAAGCAGGTGGTAGTATCACCTAGCTTACCTGTAGATTGTCTATGACATTATATGCAAATTGTGCTTTGGCCCATTGGTTTCCATCCTCCAGAGTCTTCTAGAAATTGGCTTGGAACTTTCTTCTTCAGGCCCCCGTAGTAAACATCTATTACCAAGCGCTATGGGCAGTCTTTCGGTATCCCTCCGCCTCCCCTTTACTGGTTGCGTACAGCTGCGTGAGGGACTATGGTGGTATGTGGTTTATGTGGTACGAGCTGGTAAAATTTCCTTGTTTGTCGGTTCTTTGCATGTTTTTACCCTAAGATTACAAAAGAAAAGTGATGGAAAGTAAAGGAAAGCAACATTTTGTGCAGTCTAAGGCAGTCGGCACACAAGTGTTAGGAAATTAAGGTGAATATTTTGGGAGGAAAAAATTGCTCATTTTTCCAAAGAGTGCGTTGAGGTATTTATGATACTGCCAGGTGTCCTTCCTTTTAATACTCTCTAATGCAGGCACATCTCCACAACAGATCCCTTGCCTCAAATATTTGAGTAGACACCTCACTTCTTCAAGGAGCTGAAGTATTTACAAGGAAGTCATGCTTGTGAATTTTGCACCTATTGGCTAAAACCTAGTGAAAATGGCAGACGAGGCATTGCTGGGAATTCTGCTGGAGGAAACTGAAGAGAAAAATCTAAATCACGGGGATTCTGCACACTGGTGTATCACCAGTTCATTTCCCACCTGCCACAGTAACACTACTTCTGATATTCTCCAGGCTATTAGGCAGTCACATTGTTTCCTCACCACTGGGCTGAAGTGTATGGCTTCTTGGAGTCCCTACCGTAAGCCCTGAATAGCTGTCACATAGCCTTTGCCGGAATCATCTTTTTATTTTTTGCGAGGAATAAGCAGACTAAATGATAATGCAGACTTGCCTGTAGATTATCCGTAACAATGACGTAGCACAACATGAAAAAACGTATTTTGTTCTAATTCGCTGAAGGCCTCCTTCATGGCTGAGTGGTGGCAGGGAAAATAATAATTTGCTTCAAAGATTCATTCAGTTACCACAAAAGAAACTAACAGGAAAGGCCAGAAGGCATCTTTTCTCCTGAAGGTGAGAGGCCAAAAAGGTCAGTCTCTTCAGATATAATGAGTGCTGCCAGCACACACTGCCAGACCCTCTGTCCTCTATGTGCCCCTCCTGACGTGAAAGCATTTGAGCGAAGGGCTTCGTGCTGGTACACACGAGGCTGTCAGTAAACTCCTTTGACTTTGCTAATAGTCCGACACAGCTGGGATCTCGCTCTCTAGAGCCTTGCAGGGTACACTGGTGTGCCAAGAGTTCTAAAAAAAAAAAACGCACATATACATACATTGAACACCCACAACACATTTGATCCATGTTGGTCTTCATGGAGAAATTTGTTAGCTTTAGCTGATGGTATCCCACACCATAGAACTCATTCTAGGTCTAGTCTAACAGAGCATTAGAGGTTTCCACCATGCAGGTGTTGTGTGGGCCCTCGCTATGCACTTGCCAATTCAGCTGCCATTCACGTTTGGTTCGGTCCACAGCAGCACAAGCAAAGGGAAATGGCTTAGTGAGCAAGGGTCCACAATGAATCCATGTCCCACCCTATATTCAAGTAAGAAGTTACTAATTGTATGTAATAAGGTCATCCTTGCCTCTATCTTATAAAGAACCTGGGCCAGCTGGCACTGAATGGAATCTAAACAGCAATAATTATAAGGGGATTCCCTGAATTAAATAAGCGTAGCTCAAACAGGGAAATGACCAATGTAGAGAAAAACTACTATGAGAGCTACTAGAATAGCCATGAAGATACAATCGTCTTCACGTACCAACACTAGGGTCTAGAATGATGCTAACTATATATAGCTGACCAATTAATTGTTTATAATACCAGGCTGCTACAATTAGGTACTCAGTTACAGATAAAATGATCCTATTGCATAATTAGTACAAACTTATTTTACAAATATAAATGTTTTATTATTCCATAATGATACAATCATAAAAAATATAAACATTAAATCAAAAAGATAAGAAGAACATACATACAAAGCACCTAAGACAAACATACCACATAAACACTGGATTATATAAATAAGAAAACGTGTCTTATTTACAGGTGAAACACCACATCAAGGAACTAATCCAAATAATAAGATTGAGACAATTTAGAGTGATAAAAATATACAAATATAAATTATTCTAATATATTAGTATTGATAATCTAATACATAGCTAAAGAGACAATATGAACATAGTTCTATCCAAATGGTACCGTAGGGACCGAAGGCCTACGCGCGTTTCGGTATTATAAGGTATAGTGAACAACCTTCCTCAGGGCCGTTCCCAGTGGTACTAGTATATGATACTCGAATCTTTAGCAGCCAAATCTTCTGGTCAGACTGATTATAGGTTTGTAGTGTTCTTTTTGATGATGTAGTCAAGAGTATCTGATAAAAAAATATATTTTAATTTATATAGACATTTTGTATGAATTTTCGTGCTAGTTGTGTAGTAGTCACCTCACTAGGCGTGAGTTGTATGTCACAACCAAAAATGGCATATTATCTAGTCAAAAGTATGTGCCCAAAAGAGTAAAGTGGATTTTATATATTGTAGTTAGTAGAAAAATATAAAAATAAAGTATAGAGCATAAAGTATATATATGTACAACTAGTACATGCAATATTGATTACTGTAATGCATGCCAGATGCCCCTAAAAGTTCCGATGATTAGTATGTCATTGGTGAATATCTTACATTCATCTATCCATATGTCTTGGTTCCCTTTTGGTGAGAACATGCAGCTTTATATGTGCCAGGTAATAGAAGTGATAAGTTTTAATATAGGTAAACCTTACTTGAAGAATCTTGTCTAGCGTTTTTATGGGATATTAATTCTTCTGACCATAGCTGCTTCACTGTAGGGCATAATGCTACCTATTATAATACAGAAAGATGGACTAGATAAATACCTGGAGCCACATAATGAGTAAATAAATAAATAAATAAATAGATAATAGTGGTAGATTGACTATATAGTCAATATATATTATTATTGTAATTTATATAATCTACAATTCACCTAAGAGTTAGCTGATGTCTGTTACTGAATTCGGCTCCGAATGGGACCCTGTATATAAATACGAGTCCTCAGAATCTTGCCAATACACCGAACGAATTCGGGAAGTGGAAACTTGGATGCAATAATTTAAGCTGTAGCAAATAACAATAAACGAAAAGAAAGGAAAAAGGTAAAACTAGATTATTAAACCATTTACTGGTTATAGTTCATACTGAGCTTAATTACAAGAGTGAAATAGATAAAGCGCAAATGCTATAAGGAAAAAGAGAGAAAAAACCCACGGACTCGGATGAAGAAATGCCGGTCTCTGTGTTTACTCTTCCCGCGTATGCTGACGAAGTCAGCTGTCGCCGATCATGAACGTTTTAACATGGCCGTGCAGAGATGTTGTCTCTGCTACTGGGCCGCGCGGAGGTACATAAATAAGCAGACTAATACGGCAGCCATATTGGGAATGTACTGAGAGTATCAGAACGGTACAAACCGGATGGTAAATATGCTCCGTTCGATCCTCTCAAACCAAAATTTAATGTCTATACAGATGATTTTTGAGGAACCTAATTATGTATACACCATTCATTAATCCGAAGTATAGATGTAGAATAAAGTCCTATCATAGACTGAATATAAGGACTAGCTCTAAGGGGGTAATTCAAGCCAAAATTGACTCTACTCGATCTATGGGGTATACTCTGAGATGTAATAAGGTAAGTATTAAAGACTAACAGACTCACTTTCAGGTAAAATCTCCTTCTATTAGCATGAAACTGGTTATGCTAGAATAGTACCCTGGTCAAAACGGAGATAGGGATGGAAATTATGATGAAGAATAAGCTTAAATAATAGCATTTTCACCTGGAATAAATTCATTCAATCCCTTTTCACAGCTATTTAATGTAAAAATCCAGAAGACTTCTCTCTTTTTCCGAATTTTATGGTCTTCTTTCTGTCCTGGGTTCTTAATCTTTTCTAGGACAGTCCAAGAGAGGTCCTCGATTTTATGTCCATGCTGTGTCCAATGTGTGACCAACGGGGCACTTTCTTTACAGTTTCGAATGTTGGAAATATGCTCCAAAATTCGGATTTTGACTTCTCTTCCAGTTTCTCCTACATAGAGGAGAGGACAGGGACATCCAATTACATAGATACAATTGACTGTTTTACAATTGGTCATATCTGATAATTGGAAGTCGGTACGATTCCAGGAAAATATGTTGCCAACAATAGCTCTCGGACAGGCTTTACAGTTGCCACATCTATGATTGCCTGTAATGGGTCGATTACCATATATCGACTTTTGACAGAAGGTCTCGTTCTTAGGTACAATAGCTCTGACTAGTTTGTTCGCAATATTTTGGTTTCTTTTGAAGGATAGGAGAGGGCGCTCTAATGATGCTTGACTAGAATCGCTATTTAGAATGTGCCAGTTGGCAAAAATTATTTTCCTGATTTTATCATTAAGATTGGAGTGTTGAATGACACACGCTATAGAGGAAGTAGATTTTTTGTTTTGTTTCTCAAACATGCTTGCTCTATTATAGTATTTGGCTCTTTTATATGAATCTCTAATCAGTTTTTTGGGATATCCTCGTAGCAGAAATTTCTGCTGTAGGATATTAGCATGGTATTCATAATCTCTCATGTTAGAGCAGTTTCTACGAACCCGTAGAAATTGGCTAAAGGGTATCCCTTGTTTCTGACAATTAGGATGAAAACTATCATAATGTAATAGGGTATTCCTTGCTGTCGGTTTTGTAAACAATGACATCTCGAGTTTGAAGTTATTATGGCCAATCCAAATATCTAAGAATTCAACTTTATTTCTACTGGTGTGGATGGTGAACTTGAGGTTGGGATCACATAGGTTGATCCACTGACTAAATTCTGTCAAAGCGTCTTCTTCACCTTTCCATATGAAAAAAATGTCGTCTATGAACCGTGACCAGCAGTGAACATTTTCATAGAATGGTGCCATCTCATTATAAATATGGGTTTCCTCAAAGGAGCCAACATAAATGTTGGCCACACTTGGGGCGCAGGCAGCTCCCATACTGACCCCTTTCTTCTGCTGATAGATTTGGCCATCGAATTCAAAAAAGTTTTCTTGTAGGACAATATTGAGGCACTGTAAAATGAAGGAAGAATGTTCTGTATTACCTTCTGTTTCGAAGAGGCGTGCAACTGCTAGCCATGCTTCTTTCTGCGGGATGTTAGTATACAGTGCTTCAATGTCCATAGTTACTAGTAGTTGATTGATCGGATTGAACGGAAGACCTTCTAATTTGGCAATAATGTGGCTAGTGTCACGAATGAATGCTGGAAGTAATGCTACTCGCGGATTTAAAAATTTCTCAACATATTTGGAAAGAGGTTCTGTCAGTGCCCCTACAGTGGAGACAATAGGTCTCATTGGGGGGTCTGTCTCATTTTTATGTATTTTCGGGACCCCATAGAATACAGGGGTCCTGGTTTTCACTGGGTTGAGGTATTGGAACTCTTGTTGGCAAATAATCCCATTTTCTAAAGCTTCAGTACTTATGTTAGTTATCTCCCTCTTAACTCGTTCATGCCAGTTCTTCCCTGTCTTCTGGTAGTAGTCTGGTTGATTAAGCATAGTTTCAATTTTGGATTTATAGATTTCAGTTTCCAACAAAACTATACCTCCTCCTTTGTCACATGGTTTGACTGTAATAAGTTTGTCTTTTTGTAATCTTTGTAAGGCTTGATGTTCCCCTTGATTCAAATTAAAATATGGCTTTGGAACAAATTTCAACAGAGATTGGATCTTGTTCATCACTATATTCTCGAAGATTTTAATTTCAGGTCCCACCATATCAAGGTGGGGAGTAAAAGTAGATGCAGGTTTCAACCCAGAGAGGTTGGATTCCCTAAAATCTGTTTTACCTTCAAAGTATCTAGAAAGCCTGATTCTCCGAAAGAAGGCATGCAAGTCTGAAAGCAGACCAAATTTATTAATCGGAGTAGTGGGGATAAATGACAGCCCTTTCTTCAGTAATGACTCAGTGTCTATATCCATAGGTAAAGTGCTTAGATTGAAGACTGGTACTGTCTTTAATCCCGCCCATATTGTTGTCTCCTGGTTTGAAGGGTATGTGGTGGATTGTCCACATTCTGAAACCTGCCCCTCTGATAGTTTCTGTATCTCATTCGAGGTCTCCCTCCTCTGGATAAAAAATGGTTCGAGCGACTTGGGCCTTCATGGGGGCCTACCCTTACATTGTATTGTTCAGACTGGTTAAGAGTTCCTTCTCCCTCAGATTCTGAGGTATCGGAGAAGGTGACGATTTTCTTCGTCGTCCAAAATTGTCGATCTTGTTCTGAGGCGTTTCGTTGTTGATTCGCATAATATCCATCTGATAAATACGGGTATGCTCGTTCTTTAGTGAACCATCTAATGTCCTTTCTTAGTTTGTCTGTTTTTCTCTTAACTAGATATAGGTTAAACGATTCAAGTTCTTGTTCGATGGTCTCTAACTGTTTCCTCGCTTCCTGTACTGAGTCATGTGTTTTCAATTCTTCTTCAAGTGACTGGATTTCTTTCATAAGGGTTTCCATTAATTCTCTAGCGGTCTCTATTATAAGGATCATCCAGTCTCGAGAACAACGATTGGAGATCAGGGACCATTTTTCCAGGAATTGTCTAATCTCTACAAAGAGACCTGGGATATTTCTCACCCTTAATCCTGCAGGAATAATCCCGGCTCTAAGGTATTCTAGTATATAGTCTGCATGTAATTCTGTGCGTTTTGTTTTTTTCTTTAATTCCAATAATTTGAACCACCCTTCTTTGGGTTGGTTCAAGGAAATGGATGTTCCTGGTCCTGATCTAGGTTGTTCCAATAATTTAGCTAGGTCTTCCTCACTAAATCCAAATGTCTTAATAGACTCCATGATAGGGTCTATCCAAATACCGAGGGAAATTATTTTTCTTTTTTTCCCCTTTCTTAAACTAATTTTAGCTCAGACTCTAGATCAAATAAGTAGAAAAAATGTCCAAAACTAGGTGTGTTAGACAGTATATGTGTCATACATGTAATATTCAAGGAAAGATAAAAGGTGAAAATAACCAAGGTGACTACTAGAGCTAGCACGAAAGAAACTAATTATAGATATACATAATGTAGGATATATGATATAGAATAACTACAAGAACAAACTACTAAGAACCAAACCAGTACAAAACAAATAAGAAAAACAAACAAGCCCCAACGACAAAGTGTCGTAACTAAACAGCAATAATTATAAGGGGATTCCCTGAATTAAATAAGCGTAGCTCAAACAGGGAAATGACCAATGTAGAGAAAAACTACTATGAGAGCTACTAGAATAGCCATGAAGATACAATCGTCTTCACGTACCAACACTAGGGTCTAGAATGATGCTAACTATATATAGCTGACCAATTAATTGTTTATAATACCAGGCTGCTACAATTAGGTACTCAGTTACAGATAAAATGATCCTATTGCATAATTAGTACAAACTTATTTTACAAATATAAATGTTTTATTATTCCATAATGATACAATCATAAAAAATATAAACATTAAATCAAAAAGATAAGAAGAACATACATACAAAGCACCTAAGACAAACATACCACATAAACACTGGATTATATAAATAAGAAAACGTGTCTTATTTACAGGTGAAACACCACATCAAGGAACTAATCCAAATAATAAGATTGAGACAATTTAGAGTGATGAAAATATACAAATATAAATTATTCTAATATATTAGCATTGATAATCTAATACATAGCTAAAGAGACAATATGAACATAGTTCTATCCAAATGGTACCGTAGGGACCGAAGGCCTACGCGCGTTTCGGTATTATAAGGTATAGTGAACAACCTTCCTCAGGGCCGTTCCCAGTGGTACTAGTATATGATACTCGAATCTTTAGCAGCCAAATCTTCTGGTCAGACTGATTATAGGTTTGTAGTGTTCTTTTTGATGATGTAGTCAAGAGTATCTGATAAAAAAATATATTTTAATTTATATAGACATTTTGTATGAATTTTCGTGCTAGTTGTGTAGTAGTCACCTCACTAGGCGTGAGTTGTATGTCACAACCAAAAATGGCATATTATCTAGTCAAAAGTATGTGCCCAAAAGAGTAAAGTGGATTTTATATAGTGTAGTTAGTAGAAAAATATAAAAATAAAGTATAGAGCATAAAGTATATACATGTACAACTAGTACATGCAGTATTGATTACTGTAATGCATGCCAGATGCCCCTAAAAGTTCCGATGATTAGTATATCATTGGTGAATATCTTACATTCATCTATCCATATGTCTTGGTTCCCTTTTGGTGAGAACATGCAGCTTTATATGTGCCAGGTAATAGAAGTGATAAGTTTTAATATAGGCAAACCTTACTTGAAGAATCTTGTCTAGCGTTTTTATGGGATATTAATTCTTCTGACCATAGCTGCTTCACTGTAGGGCATAATGCTACCTATTATAATACAGAAAGATGGACTAGATAAATACCTGGAGCCACATAATGAGTAAATAAATAAATAAATAGATAATAGTGGTAGATTGACTATATAGTCAATATATATTATTATTGTAATTTATATAATCTACAATTCACCTAAGAGTTAGCTGATGTCTGTTACTGAATTCGGCTCCGAATGGGACCCTGTATATAAATACGAGTCCTCAGAATCTTGCCAATACACCAAACGAATTCGGGAAGTGGAAACTTGGATGCAATAATTTAAGCTGTAGCAAATAACAATAAACGAAAAGAAAGGAAAAAGGTAGAACTAGATTATTAAACCATTTACTGGTTATAGTTCATACTGAGCTTAATTACAAGAGTGAAATAGATAAAGCGCAAATGCTATAAGGAAAAAGAGAGAAAAAACCCACGGACTCGGATGAAGAAATGCCGGTCTCTGTGTTTACTCTTCCCGCGTATGCTGACGAAGTCAGCTGTCGCCGATCATGAACGTTTTAACGTGGCCGTGCAGAGATGTTGTCTCTGCTACTGGGCCGCGCGGAGGTACATAAATAAGCAGACTAATACAGCGGCCATATTGGGAATGTACTGAGAGTATCAGAACGGTACAAACCGGATGGTAAATATGCTCCGTTCGATCCTCTCGAACCAAAATTTAATGTCTATACAGATGATTTTTGAGGAACCTAATTATGTATACACCATTCATTAATCCGAAGTATAGATGTAGAATAAAGTCCTATCATAGACTGAATATAAGGACTAGCTCTAAGGGGGTAATTCAAGCCAAAATTGACTCTACTCGATCTATGGGGTATACTCTGAGATGTAATAAGGTAAGTATTAAAGACTAACAGACTCACTTTCAGGTAAAATCTCCTTCTATTAGCATGAAACTGGTTATGCTAGAATAGTACCCTGGTCAAAACGGAGATAGGGATGGAAATTATGATGAAGAATAAGCTTAAATAATAGCATTTTCCCATGGAATAAATTCATTCAATCCCTTTTCACAGCTATTTAATGTAAAAATCCAGAAGACTTCTCTCTTTTTCCGAATTTTATGGTCTTCTTTCTGTCCTGGGTTCTTAATCATTTCTAGGACAGTCCAAGAGAGGTCCTCGATTTTATGTCCATGCTGTGTCCAATGTGTGACCAACGGGGCACTTTCTTTACAGTTTCGAATGTTGGAAATATGCTCCAAAATTCGGATTTTGACTTCTCTTCCAGTTTCTCCTACATAGAGGAGAGGACAGGGACATCCAATTACATAGATACAATTGACTGTTTTACAATTGGTCATATCTGATAATTGGAAGTCGGTACGATTCCAGGAAAATATGTTGCCAACAATAGCTCTCGGACAGGCTTTACAGTTGCCACATCTATGATTGCCTGTAATGGGTCGATTACCATATATCGACTTTTGACAGAAGGTCTCGTTCTTAGGTACAATAGCTCTGACTAGTTTGTTCGCAATATTTTGGTTTCTTTTGAAGGATAGGAGAGGGCGCTCTAATGATGCTTGACTAGAATCGCTATTTAGAATGTGCCAGTTGGCAAAAATTATTTTCCTGATTTTATCATTAAGATTGGAGTGTTGAATGACACACGCTATAGAGGAAGTAGATTTTTTGTTTTGTTTCTCAAACATGCTTGCTCTATTATAGTATTTGGCTCTTTTATATGAATCTCTAATCAGTTTTTTGGGATATCCTCGTAGCAGAAATTTCTGCTGTAGGATATTAGCATGGTATTCATAATCTCTCATGTTAGAGCAGTTTCTACGAACCCGTAGAAATTGGCTAAAGGGTATCCCTTGTTTCTGACTAGTAGGATGAAAACTATCATAATGTAATAGGGTATTCCTTGCTGTCGGTTTTGTAAACAATGACATCTCGAGTTTGAAGTTATTATGGCCAATCCAAATATCTAAGAATTCAACTTTATTTCTACTGGTGTGGATGGTGAACTTGAGGTTGGGATCACATAGGTTGATCCACTGACTAAATTCTGTCAAAGCGTCTTCTTCACCTTTCCATATGAAAAAAATGTCGTCTATGAACCGTGACCAGCAGTGAACATTTTCATAGAATGGTGCCATCTCATTATAAATATGGGTTTCCTCAAAGGAGCCAACATAAATGTTGGCCACACTTGGGGCGCAGGCAGCTCCCATACTGACCCCTTTCTTCTGCTGATAGATTTGGCCATCGAATTCAAAAAAGTTTTCTTGTAGGACAATATTGAGGCACTGTAAAATGAAGGAAGAATGTTCTGTATTACCTTCTGTTTCGAAGAGGCGTGCAACTGCTAGCCATGCTTCTTTCTGCGGGATGTTAGTATACAGTGCTTCAATGTCCATAGTTACTAGTAGTTGATTGATCGGATTGAACGGAAGACCTTCTAATTTGGCAATAATGTGGCTAGTGTCACGAATGAATGCTGGAAGTAATGCTACTCGCGGATTTAAACATTTCTCAACATATTTGGAAAGAGGTTCTGTCGGTGCCCCTACAGTGGAGACAATAGGTCTCATAGGGGGGTCTGTCTCATTTTTATGTATTTTCGGGACCCCATAGAATACAGGGGTCCTGGTTTTCACTGGGTTGAGGTATTGGAACTCTTGTTGGCAAATAATCCCATTTTCTAAAGCTTCAGTACTTATGTTAGTTATCTCCCTCTTAACTTGTTCATGCCAGTTCTTCCCTGTCTTCTGGTAGTAGTCTGGTTGATTAAGCATAGTTTGAATTTTGGATTTATAGATTTCAGTTTCCAACAAAACTATACCTCCTCCTTTGTCACATGGTTTGACTGTAATAAGTTTGTCTTTTTGTAATCTTTGTAAGGCTTGATGTTCCCCTTGATTCAAATTAAAATATGGCTTTGGAACAAATTTCAACAGAGATTGGATCTTGTTCATCACTATATTCTCGAAGATTTTAATTTCAGGTCCCACCATATCAAGGTGGGGAGTAAATGTAGAGGCTGGTTTCCACCCAGAGAGGTTGGATTCCCTAAAATCTGTTTTACCTTCAAAGTATCTAGAAAGCCTGATTCTCCGAAAGAAGGCATGCAAGTCTGAAAGCAGACCAAATTTATTAATGGGAGTAGTGGGGATAAATGACAGCCCTTTCTTCAGTAATGACTCAGTGTCTATATCCATAGGTAAAGTGCTTAGATTGAAGACTGGTACTGTCTTTAATCCCGCCCATATTGTTGTCTCCTGGTTTGAAGGGTATGTGGTGGATTGTCCACATTCTGAAACCTGCCCCTCTGATAGTTTCTGTATCTCATTCGAGGTCTCCCTCCTCTGGATAAAAAATGGTTCGAGCGACTTGGGCCTTCATGGGGGCCTACCCTTACATTGTATTGTTCAGACTGGTTAAGAGTTCCTTCTCCCTCAGATTCTGAGGTATCGGAGAAGGTGACGATTTTCTTCGTCGTCCAAAATTGTCGATCTTGTTCTGAGGCGTTTCGTTGTTGATTCGCATAATATCCATCTGATAAATACGGGTATGCTCGTTCTTTAGTGAACCATCTAATGTCCTGAATGGAATCTAGTCACAGGGTCCCTCAGGATTCCAGATTCCAGTCAACGTGATTGGTCAACAGGATACAACAATGAGCCCAATCACGCGCCGGCGGTCCTGCGCTGAGGGGCAGCGTTTTGCCTGATTGCATGTGGAGATACATCTAAATAAGAAGTGCACTTCAGTTACTTGGTGGTGGCCGGTACTTCACTCTGCCAGTACTTGTGGCTTTGCATTCTTTATTCCTTATTTTTTAACCCTTCTTTTGCATTTAAGCTGTCTTCAGGGTGCACTATTTCATAGCCCGGGCTATATTCTTTGCTCTAACAGGAATCACGTTTTCCTATGATGTTTTTTAAAGTAAAAAAGAAAAGTTTTGTTGCCTGTTCTAGGCACCTGTTGTGCTATTAAAATTATGTATGAAGGCTATTTTTTGTATTTCAATATTTTTGCTACATATATATTTGTGTGGCGTATGTTTGTAATAACAAAAATCTTACATGGTCTGTTGGCTTTGCCAATGCTTACATCAATTTACTAACTCCAAACTTTATGCTACTTTTAATGAGTGACCTAGACGTGCCTTGGAATCGACATGCCGGCAGTGTCGGCAGTTAATCCTTATCGAGCCGGGAACCAGGACAAGGCAGTGTGTGGTTACACTTGCCTTGCGTACCCTAGATAAACCAGGTGTCTTGAGCCTGTGGTCGAGTGTTGGGTTGAAAACTTTCCTCGTCAGAGGACCGCTAGGTGCTGAGCTCATGCAGAGAATAGTGTGTAGTTTAGCAGAGGTCCAAGCCATTTGTACATAAATCTGGAGAGGTTGGTGCTGGAATTGTTATCCCCCCTCATCCTGACATGGAACAGAACAGTCAAGTGCAACATGTTTCTGTTTCACTTAGTCCAGTCTTACTCTGATCATCACAAACCCACACATGCCTCTCAGGGAACCTACCCTGGCACATTGGGAGATTGCCAAGCTGAGAAAAGGCAGACATCTCTGCATGATGCAGGACATCAGACAGAATAAAACTTGTGGCACTCAGAGAAAAGCAGTGCTCGGTCTTGAAGGTTGTCAGGCATCAGAAGCTGAGCTACTGTTTTATTAATCAAGTCCACATTTCTTGACAGAGCTCTGTGGGGATGCGGGGGAGATGGTGATCTTGCTGAGTGGATGGTCAGCTCTGTGGGGACGCGGGGGAGATGGTGATCTTGCTGAGTGGATGGTCAGCTCTGTGGGGACGCGGGGGAGATGGTGATCTTGCTGAGTGGGTGGTCAGCTCAGTGGTAACGCGGAGGAGATGGTGATCTTGCTGAGTGGATGGTCAGCTCAGTGGGGACGCAGGGGAGATGGTGATCTTGCTGAGTGGATGGTCAGCTCAGTGGGGACGCAGGGGAGATGGTGATCTTGCTGAGTGGATGGTCAGCTCAGTGGGGACGCGGGGGAGATGGTGATCTTGCTGAGTGGATGGTCAGCTCAGTGGGGACGCAGGGGAGATGGTGATCTTGCTGAGTGGATAGTCAGCTCAGTGGGGACGCGGGGGAGATGGTGATCTTGCTGAGTGGATGGTCAGCTCTGTGGGGACGCGGGGAGATGGTGATCTTGCTGAGTGGATGGTCAGCTCAGTGGGGACGCGGGGGAGATGGTGATCTTGCTGAGTGGATGGTCAGCTCAGTGGGGACGCGGGGGAGATGGTGATCTTGCTGAGTGGATGGTCAGCTCAGTGGGGACGCAGGGGAGATGGTGATCTTGCTGAGTGGATGGTCAGCTCAGTGGGGACGCGGGGGAGATGGTGATCTTGCTGAGTGGGTGGTCAGCTCAGTGGGGACGCGGGGGAGATGGTGATCTTGCTGAGTGGCTGGTCAGCTCAGTGGGGACGCGGGGGAGATGGTGATCCTGCTGAGTGGATGGTCAGCTCAGTGGGGACGCGGGGGAGATGGTGATCCTGCTGAGTGGATGGTCAGCTCAGTGGGGACGCGGGGGAGATGGTGATCTTGCTGAGTGGATGGTCAGCTCAGTGGGGACGCAGGGGAGATGGTGATCTTGCTGAGTGGATGGTCAACTCAGTGGGGACGCGGGGGAGATGGTGATCTTGCTGAGTGGATGGTCAGCTCTGTGGGGACGCGGGGAGATGGTGATCTTGCTGAGTGGATGGTCAGCTCAGTGGGGACGCGGGGGAGATGGTGATCTTGCTGAGTCGATGGTCAGCTCAGTGGGGACGCGGGGGAGATGGTGATCTTGCTGAGTGGATGGTCAGCTCAGTGGGGACGCGGGGGAGATGGTGATCTTGCTGAGTGGATGGTCAGCTCAGTGGGGACGCAGGGGAGATGGTGATCTTGCTGAGTGGATGGTCAGCTCAGTGGGGACGCGGGGGAGATGGTGATCTTGCTGAGTGGGTGGTCAGCTCAGTGGGGACGCGGGGGAGATGGTGATCTTGCTGAGTGGATGGTCAGCTCAGAGGGGACGCGGGGGAGATGGTGATCCTGCTGAGTGGATGGTCAGCTCAGTGGGGACGCGGGGGAGATGGTGATCTTGCTGAGTGGATGGTCAGCTCAGTGGGGACGCGGGGGAGATGGTGATCTTGCTGAGTGGATGGTCAGCTCAGTGGGGACGCAGGGGAGATGGTGATCTTGCTGAGTGGATGGTCAGCTCAGTGGGGACGCAGGGGAGATGGTGATCTTGCTGAGTGGATGGTCAGCTCAGTGGGGACCCGGGGGAGATGGTGATCTTGCTGAGTGGATGGTCAGCTCAGTGGGGACGCGGGGGAGATGGTGATCTTGCTGAGTGGATGGTCAGCTCAGTGGGGACGCAGGGGAGATGGTGATCTTTCTGAGTGGATGGTCAGCTCAGTGGGGACGCGGAGGAGATGGTGATCTTTCTGAGTGGATGGTCAGCTCAGTGGGGACGCGGGGGAGATGGTGATCTTGCTGAGTGGATGGTCAGCTCAGTGGGGACGCGGGGGAGATGGTGATCTTGTTGAGTGGACGGTCAGTACTGTTGCTCGCTGCGCAACATGTAGTTCAAACACTTGAGTCCAGACAGTCTGTGGCATGATGCACCTTTCCCTGAAGTGTGCGTGCAAAGTACTCCTGATCGTCTCCTCCTTACCCGCTGCGGCTATGCCAGTGCCCAGCACGACTCTGGTCATTGACGTCTTTAATGCCAATATTGAATAATCCTACACAGCCACTGGTGGAGAGGCTTGCTGCATGCTGTGATGCAGAATCGCTTTGTACAGCTCTTAACAGAGTCATGCAGACTCCTTTGCCCATAAATCATTCATCCCATTATTTTGAATTCGCCGAATCCCGCTACAGGGTCTTTACCCAAAACCTTCACTGATAGGTACTGAGATCCTTCGCCTGGAAGGCACACCGTTTCCAATGCAGTCACATTTATTGATGAGCACCAAACATTACAATTAAGATCAGTTTTCAAACTTCCCATGAGCGAGATCCAAAATGCATAAAAAATGTAAATATTCCATAGGATGCTTAAAGAAAGAAAATGGTATATCATAGTCCCGCCTTGTACCTGGGAGTCCGCACCATTTGGGGAATAATGTGGAGACGTGCAGGAGTTCCAACACTAAGGACAAATATGACTGACTCTCTACATGATATTGGACCACTGACTATAACTAAAGCTTGCTTGTGGTAAAAGAAATGCGGCCAATGAACTAAATTCGGAATTTATTTTATCATTGGGTGGCACATGTTTGGCAGGCGCCAGGCGCGGTCTACGGCTAGATGCCTTAAGGCGATCAAAACTCTAGCATTGGTCATACCACCTTGATATTTGCTTGCAAATGTGACATTACCAGAGAGAAAGCCTGGCATCAGTTTGATGCTAATTATAAAGCATATTCGTTTGATCACAGGGGAATATTTGTCTGTCATAGGCCCGTCTCTATTTGCTCTGTCTGGGCATGCTCAGCTGTTAGAGGACTTGTGTACTTTCCAGATGTGATGGACCCAGCTGGCTCTACTCCTCAGTATGTGGAGCACTGCTTCCTCATGAGGGCACTACAAGGGCAGGAAAAACCCCAAACCTCACCCCCCTTTTAGGTCTTGTCTATCAGACAGTCACAGGTTATATCAGGAACTTACAGCGGGCTTAGAACCCACCCACACTGCTTCCATTAGTTAACTTTGGTGTTATTCTAATTGACTTCTTTCATATTCAGCATCTCTCCTTCCTATTCTTGTGTTGTCCTTCACCTAGAGCAATGGTTCCCAACCTTTTGCCTTCTATGGGAGGCCCACTTCATCATTACGGGACTCTGGGGACCACCACCGGACCATTGTTGTAATCTGGGCCCCTCCTTTTCCCCAGTGACTCATTACAGGAAGCCATGGGCCCGGGCCTAAACATTGTCAATGATTTGAAACGCAAAACAGTACACAAAAAAGACAGAAAAAAACATTCATCAAACACATACACAAATGGTAACACATTTTTTTAAATTTAGAAAACAAATATATATAAAAAATAAAAAATGTAATTTTAATAGGAAGGTTGGAGCTTTTCTACGTTCAACTAAAGCCATGCCTCGCCATACTATATTCTGTTTGACGCACCTGCATTGCCCTTAAAACAAATCTGAGGAGACTAATTTAATTTTTAGCCTGCAATGTCAAATTCCTTGACATTTACAGTATGTTTTTAAAAATTTCAATTATACATTCAGCCACTTTATTTATGCACACTTCATTAACCCCTTCACCTCTAGTCCTTTCCCCCCTCGTGTGCCGAGCCTTTTTATGGCTAGGTGGGGTACTTTGGCCCGCATAATGTTTTGTCCGCTTAAGCTATCCATGCCAAATTTGCATCCTTTTATTCCAAAATCGTAGGGATTCTAAAGGTACCCAGAGTTTGTGGGTTCCCCTGGAGGAGGCCAAGAAATTAGCCAACATACAGCTAAAACGTATTTTTTTTTGGGGGGGGGGACAAATGGGAAAAAAGTGCTGCAGAAGAAAGCATGTGTTTTTTTTCCCCTGCAAATGGCATCAACAAAGAGTTTGCGGTGCTAAAATCATCATCTTCCCAGCTTTCAGGAACAGGCAGACGTGAATCAGAAAAACATGTTTTTCAACACAATTATAGCATTTTACTGGACATACCCCATGTGTACTATTATTTGTGCTTTCAGCCTCCTTCCACTTAGTGACAGAAATGGGTGTGAAACCAATGCTGCATCCCGGACAGCTAAACATTTCTGAAAAGTAGACAAAATTCTGAATTCAGCAAGGGGTCATTTGTGTAGATCCTCCAAGACTTTCCTACAGTAAGTAACAGCTGAAATAAAAAAAAATATTGAAATTGAGTTGAAAACGGCCATTTCTGTCTACATTTTCTTCTGTATCTTTTTCCAACTATGGACGATTTTTCAGAGCAATATACTGTTACGTCTGCTGGAGTCTTAAGATTGCAGGGAAACATAGGGCTTGTAGGTTCATCAAGATCCCAAGGTACCCAGAGCCAATAAATGAGCAGCACCTTGCAGTGGGTTTTCATTCTATACCGGGTATACAGCAATTCATTTGCTGAAATATAAAGAGTGAAAAATATGTATCAAGGAGACCTTTTTATTTCCAAAATGGGCATAAGATAAGGTTGAGGAGCAGCGGTTATTTGCACATCTCTGGATTCGAGGGTCCCCATACTAGCATGTGAATTAAAGGGCATGTTTCAAATAGACGTCTTTCTTACACACTCTCTTATATTTGGAAGGAGAAAATGTATAGAAAGACAATGGGCAGTAACACTTGTTCTTCTATTTTGTGTTCCCCCACGTCTCCTGATGAAAATGATACCTCACTTGTGTGGGTAGGGCTAGTGCCTGCGACAGGAAACGCCCCAAAACGCAACGTGGACATGCAACATTTTTCTAATGAAAACTGACCTGGTTTTTTGCAAGGTGCCTAGCTGTGGCCTCCAGCTCGGCCGGCACCTAGGGAAACATAGCAAACCTATACATTTTTAAAAACTAGACACCTAGGGGAATTCAGAATGGGGCGACTTGTGAGGCTTTCACCAGGTTCTGCCACCCAGAATCCTTTGCAGGCCTCAAAACTTGTCCCAAAAAAACACTTTTCTATCAAATTTCAGTGCTGCAGAGTTCTGGAATCTGTGGGGAGCCACAAACTTCCTTCCACCCAGCATTCTTCCAAGTCTCCCAATAAAAATGGTACATGACTTGTGTGGGTAGGCCTAGCGCCCGTGACAGGAAACGCCCCAAAACGCAACGTGGACACATCACACTTTTACATTGAAAACTGAAGTGTTGGAAATTGCCTAGCTGGGGATTTTGGCTGCTAGCTCAGCCGGGACCTAGGAAAACCTAGCAAACCTGTGCAGTTTTGCAAACTAGACAACTAGGGGAATCCAGGATGGGGTGACTCTCACTGGGTTCTGTTACCCAGAATCCTTTGCAAACCTCAAAATGTGGCTTCAAACACTTTTTCCTCACATTTCGGTGTTGCAAAATTCTGGAATCTGAGGAGAGCCACAAACTTCCTTCCACCCAGCATTCCACCACATTTCCAGATTAGAAATGGTACCTTACTTGTTTAGGTAGGCCTAATGCCCGCGACAGTAAGGGTACCAAACACAACATGGATACATCAAAAAGATCTATTACAAAACAACCTGTTTTTGCGGGGGATGGGGGCACCTGCTTTTTTGGTCCTGGGCTTGGCATCCATCTAGGGAAACCTACCAAACAGAGACATTTCTGAAAACTAGACACCCGAGGGAGTCCAGGGAGGTGACTTGTGGGGATCCCCCTATGTTTTCTTACCCAGAATCCCCTGCAAACCTCAAATTTAGTTAAATCACATCTTCCTCCCATTTTTGTGTGGGATTATCGCTCCGGCAGAAATTTTCTACCACCCAACGTTCCCCTCGGTGTCCTGATAAAAACAATACCTCACTTGGGTAGGTGGGTGAAGTGCCTAATCAGGGAAGGGCTAAAACATGTTGAAATTGAGAGGGAACCAAAGCGGGTCCAAAGGGGCAGTTTGAAGGGGGAAAAATTTTTTTTTAGGCTAGGGCAGAATTTTATTCGTATAGATGCGCCAATGCCTTGTGGTAGGAATATTGTGGATTCCTGTGGATTCCGGAAGGTTCCATCACAAAAATATAGGGAAAATGCGTGATTTCAAGCAAAGTTGGAGGTTTTCAGGGCATTGTGGGTAGGAAAATGGTGTGGGGTGCATTTGAAGCACACCATCCTGGAATCACCCAGATGTTTAGTTTTCAGATGTGTCTAGGTCTGGTAGATTTTTGTAGGTGACAGCGTCCCAAAGTCCAAAAAGTGCAGCCGCTCACCATTCCAAGCGGGGGGATATTAGCAGTTAGCCAAGCTGTCTTGGCCCAAATGTAAAATCAAAACCCAAAAAAATCAGATGTCCTCTTGTTTGCTGTTGAGATAAAATCCTTTAGTTTTAGTTTGCGCGGGGGTGGGGTGTGGGGGTGAGTGGGGGTGAAAGACGATTACCCCCTTCAGTTAGGGTGGGGGGGGGTTTAACCATGCCCATTACAGAGGTTAAACCCCCTCAGAGCGATCGTGCTGCAGGAATGCTCAGAGAGACGTGAAAGGAAAGGAAAAGTCTTTCCTTTCCGTTGATGCCTTTCTGGCCTTCCCCTGTCCGAGGAGAAACAAATCAGTTTCTCCTTGCTAAGGGGGTGACCTCTGATGAGGTCAGTGCACAATCACACACTGACATCATCAGATGTCAGTGGGGCAGGGTGTATTGAGGGTGGCTCTTCACATGCCATTTTCTGCCCAGAGGGGGTGGGTGGGAGGCCCACGGGGGGAACGCCAGCGCTCCCCCTGTGAGCTGGGTGCAGGACGTAATGGTTACGTCCACCGCACAGCAGTGCTGCAGCTGAGGACGTAACCATTACGTCCACTGCACCCAAGGGGTTAATCTGCTAATATAATTTAATTTTCTAAGCAGCTGTGGACCCCAGAGGAGGCTTTGCGAAACCCCAGGTGTCCCCAGACCACAGATTGGGAACCACTGACCTAGAGCAAAGTATCAGACTTGTTTGTGTCCACTACTCATTTTTAGAGAACTACTTTTATCCTTTTTATTAAGCACTCTACAAGAGTAAATGCACTTTCTTCCTGTTTCAGTCGTGTGCTTCTCTCCCACTGAATTCTCACCCTGCACACTGTGTTCCTCTCTCCCTTGTGTGCTGCTCTCTTTCACTCTCATGTGTTTCTTCCAAGGCCCGTTTCCTACCCCTGTTGCTTCATCCCCAGTGTACTGTTTTTCTCCTTCACCAGCCGGGGCTTATTTTTTATTTTATGCTCCCTGTTGCCTCCCCACAAACTCCTATTGTACCATATATGCGTGTGTGTGTGTGTGTATATATATATACTGTATATATATATCTAAGTGTATAAAATGCATTTTGTTTGTAAAGCCTGGCAGCTGCCATTTCCTGCTGGTGCTCTGCTACAGAGAGAGCGCTTTTGCACACTTTTTTTAATTGAGTGATTTAAGTGGCATCCAGTACGTTAGATTAATCCATACAAAAACAAGAAATGGTGCGTGTATCATCTTGTAGTCATATATTCTAAAATCTGCAGGTGCCTACACAATGGCATGATCACATCATTGCACTTGCCTTTTTTGCTGCTGCTGCACAATATTAGCAAAATGCCAATAGAGACACAATAACTGATTTATGTAATCACATATGTTGAATGAAGTGGAGGTGGTGAGGTTGTGCAGTCTAAAGAATTACCAAACTGCTTATAAGAAATGTATAATAACTATGAAGCACTAAATAAGTGAAGGTTTGTCATGTGAGAAATACCTCTTGAATAATGAATAAAACTGGATGGATATCTAAACTACATCTGGGCGTCTGTGGATAACCTGATCAGTGTTAGTATGAGCCACACAAGAGTGGGTGGGCAGAGCCTGGGAAGAGAATAGAAGCCAACTCTCTCCTGCTTAACTCTGAACCTCCATTTTTCACTGATAGCAAGAACCCATCTCATCTGTTGGAGCTCATATTTGTGGGACAGAGGGTGCAGGTTCAGTTCGGGTCTGAACACTTTTGGTGTGGATTGGACTTCGATAAGAGCACGGTGGAAAAGAATGACTCCAGTAGACCATGAGCGAAAGAAGCAATGAAGGAGGTGAGCGCTCAGATGTCATTCACCAGCCAGAATTGTACTTTATCTCAGGCTACGGGATCCACCATCACTCAGCAATGTCCTTCCACGTGCCTTGAGGAAGTGTTGTAGGGTGGGGCGGAAGCGCACTGTGGAACCAGACGCACAACTCCAAACATGCTTCTCGTGCACAAACATTCTTCCAACCACGCACAACTACACACGCGTAGCTACACACTGCACATCCTGAAAGTGTCTTGGGGATCCTTTCAGTTGGAGAAAAAACCTTGAAGTGATACCAGGCAGGCATAGTTTCCAGCAAACATTCACTTTGCTGAAATGGTACACAGGTGAAGAGAAAGCAGTTGTCCAAAATGTAGGGTTGAACTATCCAGTGTTTAATTTGAGCCGGTGTTGCCGGTGGCTCCTATCAGCACTCACTTTCGGGGAACCTACACTTATTTTTCCTAAAATAGATCTAAGTTATTGTTCGGCTGCTTGGACCCTCAGCCTGAGCAGCGATCCTCTAGGCTGCTTTCCCCACGCTCTGTACCTTTCCGGAAGTTTGAACCATAAATGTTGGCAATGTTCTTGTTTTGGCCGGCTCATTTGATAGCTATGTGAACTTGAAGTTCAGTGAAGCCGAGTAACAGAACAGAGGGAGCGACCCCAGATGTCTGCTTATATCACGTCCCCGCTCTTCACACGCGGCGCCCCTGAGGGTCCGCCCAAAGGCGAACTCCGATGCGTGACCTCGCGGCGCGGGCGTCAGCTTCTCTGACACCTGACAGAGGGAGGCAGGACACGATTTCTCCCCCTCTCATCGCCCCCAGTCAGTCAAAGTAAGATCATTGCTCCAGGGCCTCTTCAGTTTGCAATCCACCTCATCTGATGCTTTATGGAAAGAAGCAATGTATACTGAAGATAGGGACGCCGCACATCAACAAAATAAAGCATTTAGGAATGCTAGAGAATTGACACTGTGTAGTATTTTGCAGATGGACTAGGTATGTAGTTAGATTAGGCAATTTGTGGTTGTTTAAATTCTGAGTTTCTGTTACACGTGGAGCCCGGCCTGACTCCAGGATCCTAGAAGGGCCTGGAAGACGCAGGAGAGTAATCCCTGAAGGTGACTGGCAGCGGCCAAAAAATACAGATAGATGTTCCGACGATCCAATATTTTTGTTGTTGATATATGTCCAACCATGACATTTTTAACACCATAACCTCCACCAAATGAGCTACATACTTGGCGTTCTCTGTTGCAAAAATTCTTGTACCAGGACTTCAGGAGTTGGTGATGGGGACATCTTGTCAGAACGCCAAGATGCAGAAGGCGGGCAGCATGCTCCAGGTCCCGCGCAGCAGAAGCAACATCCCTGCGGCCATGCAGGGACCTTATGCTGCTTTTCATATTTAGTATTATTGTTTTAGTTTTTTTTAATTTGTCCGCTTACCAACTCATTGAAGTTAAGAAATGTGGGGCAGGAAGCGCTATTTCGCACACTCTTACCTAACACGATGATAATACAGTTTGTTGCAAATATAATTTTTCTCTAATCCCATTTTTTGTTGAAAACCCCAGTCTTGATGCTGACTCAAGTGTAGAAGACCACTCAATTTTGCTATTTAGCGTTAGCCACGCACCCGCCATAACTCCCGTCACCCACCATGCTCAAATCACCAGTTTCCAAACAGAACAAAAACAAAGAGAAGACCAGACTGATCAAGAGGACAACATGGCGGGCGGTGTACGTTCTGTATGACTGGCCAACATCAGTCATTCCTTCGCACTGGAGCTGAGCTATAGCTTTGTTTTTAACTCTGCCTTTTTCAGTGAATATAAGTGGAATTCAAACTCCATTTTGGCTAACCTTTTGAAATATTCGAATAAAGTTTGCCAAATTTTGGATACTGACCTGTGATGTACATGTAGTTAAACAAACAAAGTTAAGATAACCTTAGTCAAGGCTTTCATAGTTTATAGAATGAAGACACATTTTCTAAATATATATATGTTCATGAGTTTTTCATTATTTGTTCATTTAAACAGTTGGTAACATTTGTGATAACGCTGCAAAAACAAAATGTAGAGTCTTTGTTAGATGTACATATAGTTATTACAGATTATGGGAATAATGCAAGCAATTATATATGGTTTCATGTTCAAAATATTATGTACGTGGTAGTTTTTGAGCTCTTGTAATGAGTAATCATTTCATCATTATCTTTTTGGAACATTGTTGCCAGTTAACTTTACTTTCTTTACTCACTTAACCAAGTTCATTATAGTCCTCCAAGTTTTTTTAAATTACTTTGTACAGCCCCTCCCTTTACATTCCACTTTGTCAGCTGCCGTATATCAGTCCATATTGCAGGTGCGTGCCTCGATGTCTGGTGGTGATGGGCTGCCCATCATCATGCTCTCGCTCTCTGTCCTGGGGAACCCCAATGTTGCCTCTAGTTGCTACCATCTCACCCCAAGTATTTCTTTGTGACAAAGCAACTCCACGTGCTGTGTTGGCCACAGCCTAATAAGGACTCTTAGTTATTGGCTTACCCTAATGTCCACAATCTATGGAGATTTTACAATATGTCCACACTCTATGGAGATTTTACTATATGTCCACACTCTATGGAGATTTGACTATATGTCCGCACTCTATGGAGATTTTACTATATGTCCACACTCTATGGAGATTTTACTATATGTCCTCACTCTATGGAGATTTTACTATATGTCCGCACTCTATGTGATTTTAATATCTGTCCACATCCTATGGAGATTTTACTATATGTCCACACTCTATGGAGATTTTACTATACGTCCACACTCTATGGAGATTTTACTATATGTCCACAGTCTATGGAGATTTTACTATATGTCCACACTCTATGGAGATTTTACTATATGTCCTCACTCTATGGAGATTTTATTATATGTTCTCACTCTATGGAGACTTTACCATAAGTCCTCACTCTATGGAGATTTTACTATATGTCTTCACTCTATGGAGATTTTACTATATGTCAATTGTCCTCACTCTATGGAGATTTTACTATATGTACTCACTCTATGGAGATTTTACTATATATCCACACTCTATGGATATTTTACTATATGTCCACAGTCTATGGAGATTCTACTATATGTCTTCACTCTATGGAGATTTTACTATATGTCCTCACTCTATTGAGATTTTACTATAGGTCCACACTCTATGGAGATTTTACTATATGTCCTCACTCTTTGGAGATTTTACTATATGTCCAAAGTCTGTGGAGATTTTACTATATGTCCACAGTCTATGGAGATTTTACTATATGTCCTCACTCTATGGAGATTTTACTATATGTCCTCACTCTATGGAGATTTTACTATATGTCCACACTCTATGGAGATTTTACTAAATGTCACACTCTATGGAGATTTTACTATATGTCCACACTCTATGGAGATTTTACTATATATCCTCACTCTATGGAGATTTTACTATATGTCCACACTCTATGGAGATTTTACTAAATGTCACACTCTATGAAGATTTTACTAAATGTCACACTCTATGGAGATTTTACTAAATGTAACACTCTATGGAGATTTTACTATATGTCCACACTCTATGGAGATTTTACTAAATGTCCTCACTCTATGGAGATTTTACTATATGTCCACACTCTATGGAGATTTTACTACATGTCCACACTCTATGGAGATTTTACTAAATGTCACACTCTATGGAGATTTTACTAAATGTCACACTCTAAGGAGATTTTACTATATGTCCACACTCTATGGAGATTTTACTATATGTCCTCACTCTATGGAGATTTTACTATATGTCCACACTATATGGAGATTTTACTAAATGTCACACTCTATGGAGATTTTACTATACTATATGTCCTCACTCTATGGAGATTTTACTATATGTCCACACTATATGGAGATTTTACTAAATGTCACACTCTATGGAGATTTTACTATATGTCCACACTCTATGGAGATTTTACTATATTTCCAAATATGCCCACACTCTATGGAGATTTTACTATATGTCACACTCTATGGAGATTTTACTATATGTCCACACTCTATGGAGATTTTACTATATGTCCAAATATGCCCACACTCTATGGAGATTTTACTATATGTCCACACTCCATGGAGATTTTACTATGTGTCCACACTCTATGGAGATTTTACTATATGTCCACACTCTATGGAGATTTTACTATATGTCCTCTCTCTATGGAGATTTTACTATATGTCCAGACTCTATGGAGATTTTACTATATGTCAAGACTCTATGGAGATTTTTACTATGTGTCCACACTCTATGGAGATTTTACTATATGTCCACACTCTATGGAGATTTTACTATGTGTCCACACTCTAAGGAGATTTTACTATATGTCCTCTCTCTATGGAGATTTTACTATATGTCCAGACTCTATGGAGTTTTTACTATATGTCAAGACTCTATGGAGATTTTACTATATGTCCACACTCTATGGAGATTTTACTATATGTCCACACTCTATGGAGATTTTACTATGTGTCCACACTCTAAGGAGATTTTACTATATGTCCTCTCTCTATGGAGATTTTACTATATGTCCAGACTCTATGGAGTTTTTACTATATGTCAAGACTCTATGGAGATTTTACTATATGTACTCACTCTATGGAGATTTTACTATATGTCCACAGTCTATGATGATTTTACTATGTGTCCACACTCTATGGAGATTTTACTATATGTCCACAGTCTATGGAGATTTTACTATATGTCCTCACTCTATGGAGATTTTACTATATGTCCACAATCTATGGAGATTTTTCTATATGTCCTCACTCTATGGAGATTTTACTATATGCCCACACTCTATGGAGATTTTACTATATGTCCACACTCTATGGATATTTTACTATGTGTCCACACTCTATGGAGATTTTACTATATGTCCTCACTCTATGGAGATTTTACTATGTGTCCACACTCTATGGAGATTTTACTATATGTCCTCACTCTATGGAGATTTTACTTTATGTCCACACTCTATGGAGATTTTACTATATGTCCTCACTCTATGGAGATTTTACTAAATGTCCTCACTCTATGGAGATTTTACTATATGTCCACACTCTATGGAGATTTTACTATATGTCCATTGTCCTCACTCTATGGAGATTTTACTATATGTCCACACTCTATGGAGATTTTACTAAATGTCCTCACTCTATGGAGATTTTACTATATGTCCACAGTCTATGGAGATTTTACTAAATGTCCTCACTCTGTGGAGATTTTACTATATGTCCACACTCTATGGAGATTTTACTAAATGTCCTCACTCTATGGAGATTTTACTATATGTCCACAGTCTATGGAGATTTTACTAAATGTCCTCACTCTATGGAGATTTTACTATATGTCCACAGTCTATGGAGATTGTACTATATATCCACACTCTATGGAGATTTTACTATATGTCCAGACTCTATGGAGATTTTACTATATGTCCACAGTCTATGGAGATTTTACTATATGCCCACAATCTATGGAGATTTTACTATATGTCCTCACTCTATGGAGATTTTACTATATGTCCAGACTCTATGGAGTTTTTACTATATGTCAAGACTCTATGGAGATTTTACTATATGTCCACACTCTATGGAGATTTTACTATATGTCCACACTCTATGGAGATTTTACTATGTGTCCACACTCTAAGGAGATTTTACTATATGTCCTCTCTCTATGGAGATTTGACTATATGTCCAGACTCTATGGAGTTTTTACTATATGTCAAGACTCTATGGAGATTTTACTATATGTACTCACTCTATGGAGATTTTACTATATGTCCACAGTCTATGATGATTTTACTATGTGTCCACACTCTATGGAGATTTTACTATATGTCCACAGTCTATGGAGATTTTACTATATGTCCTCACTCTATGGAGATTTTACTATATGTCCACAATCTATGGAGATTTTTCTATATGTCCTCACTCTATGGAGATTTTACTATATGCCCACACTCTATGGAGATTTTTACTATATGTCCACACTCTATGGATATTTTACTATGTGTCCACACTCTATGGAGATTTTACTATATGTCCTCACTCTATGGAGATTTTACTATGTGTCCACACTCTATGGAGATTTTACTATATGTCCTCACTCTATGGAGATTTTACTTTATGTCCACACTCTATGGAGATTTTACTATATGTCCTCACTCTATGGAGATTTTACTAAATGTCCTCACTCTATGGAGATTTTACTATATGTCCACACTCTATGGAGATTTTACTATATGTCCATTGTCCTCACTCTATGGAGATTTTACTATATGTCCACACTCTATGGAGATTTTACTAAATGTCCTCACTCTATGGAGATTTTACTATATGTCCACAGTCTATGGAGATTTTACTAAATGTCCTCACTCTGTGGAGATTTTACTATATGTCCACACTCTATGGAGATTTTACTAAATGTCCTCACTCTATGGAGATTTTACTATATGTCCACAGTCTATGGAGATTTTACTAAATGTCCTCACTCTATGGAGATTTTACTATATGTCCACAGTCTATGGAGATTGTACTATATATCCACACTCTATGGAGATTTTACTATATGTCCAGACTCTATGGAGATTTTACTATATGTCCACAGTCTATGGAGATTTTACTATATGCCCACAATCTATGGAGATTTTACTATATGTCCTCACTCTATGGAGATTTTACTATATGTCACACTCTATGGAGATTTTACTATATGTCCACAGTCTATGGAGATTTTACTATATGTCCATAGTCTATGGAGATTTTACTATATGCCCACACTCTATGGAGATTTTACTGTATGTCCTCACTCTATAGAGATTTTACTATATGTCCACACTCTATGGAGATTTTACTAAATGTCCTAACTCTATGGAGATTTTACTATATGTCCACACTCTATGGAGATTTTACTATGTGTCCACACTCTATGGAGATTTTACTATATGTCCTCACTCTATGGAGATTTTACTTTATGTCCACACTCTATGGAGATTTTACTATATGTCCTCACTCTATGGAGATTTTACTAAATGTCCTCACTCTATGGAGATTTTACTATATGTCCACACTCTATGGAGATTTTACTATATGTCCATTGTCCTCACTCTATGGAGATTTTACTATATGTCCACACTCTATGGAGATTTTACTAAATGTCCTCACTCTATGGAGATTTTACTATATGTCCACAGTCTATGGAGATTTTACTAAATGTCCTCACTCTGTGGAGATTTTACTATATGTCCACACTCTATGGAGATTTTACTAAATGTCCTCACTCTATGGAGATTTTACTATATGTCCACAGTCTATGGAGATTTTACTAAATGTCCTCACTCTATGGAGATTTTACTATATGTCCACAGTCTATGGAGATTGTACTATATATCCACACTCTATGGAGATTTTACTATATGTCCAGACTCTATGGAGATTTTACTATATGTCCACAGTCTATGGAGATTTTACTATATGCCCACAATCTATGGAGATTTTACTATATGTCCTCACTCTATGGAGATTTTACTATATGTCACACTCTATGGAGATTTTACTATATGTCCACAGTCTATGGAGATTTTACTATATGTCCATAGTCTATGGAGATTTTACTATATGCCCACACTCTATGGAGATTTTACTGTATGTCCTCACTCTATGGAGATTTTACTATATGTCCACACTCTATGGAGATTTTACTAAATGTCCTAACTCTATGGAGATTTTACTATATGTCCACACTCTATGGAGATTTTACTATATGTCCTCACTCTATGGAGATTTTACTATATGTCCACATTCTATGGAGATTTTACTAAATGTCACACTCTATGGAGATTTTAGTATATGTCCACAGTCTATGGAGATTTTAATATATGTCCACACTCTATGGAGATTTTACTATATGTCCTCACTCTATGGAGATTTTACTATATGTCCACACTCTATGGAGATTTTACTAAATGTCACACTCTATGGAGATTTTACTATATGTCCACACTCTATGGAGATTTTACTATATGTCCACACTCTATGGAGATTTTACTATATGTCCTCACTCTATTGAGATTTTACTATATGTCCACACTCTATGGAGATTTTACTAAATGTCCTCACTCTATGGAGATTTTACTATATGTCCACACTCTATGGAGATTTTACTATATGTCCTCACTCTATGGAGATTTTACTATATGTCCGCACTCTATGGAGATTTTACTATATGTCCACAGTCTATGGAGATTTTACTATATGTCCACACTCTATGGAGATTTTACTATATGTCCTCACTCTATGGAGATTTTACTATATGTCCTCACTCTATGGAGATTTTACTATATGTCCTCACTCTATGGAGATTTTACTATATATTCTCACACTATGGAGACTTTACCATAAGTCCTCACTCTATGGAGTTTTTACGATATGTCCTCACTCTATGGAGATTTTACTATATGTCAATTGTCCTCACTCTATGGAGATTTTACTATATGTCCTCACTCTATGGAGATTTTACTATATATCCACACTCTATGGAGATTTTACTATATGTCCACAGTCTATGGAGATTCTACTATATGTCTTCACTCTATGGAGATTTTACTATATGTCCACACTCTATGGAGATTTTACTAAATGTCCTCACTCTATGGAGATTTTACTATATGTCCACAGTCTATGGAGATTTTACTAAATGTCCTCACTCTATGGAGATTTTACTATATGTCCACAGTCTATGGAGATTTTTCTATATGTCCACACTCTATGGAGATTTTACTATATGTCCAGACTCTATGGAGATTTTACTATATGTCCACAGTCTATGGAGATTTTACTATATGCCCACAATCTATGGAGATTTTACTATATGTCCTCACTCTATGGAGATTTTACTATATGTCACACTCTATGGAGATTTTACTATATGTCCACAGTCTATGGAGATTTTACTATATGTCCACAGTCTATGGAGATTTTACTATATGCCCACACTCTATGGAGATTTTACTATATGTCCTCACTCTATGGAGATTTTACTATATGTCCACACTCTATGGAGATTTTACTAAATGTCCTCACTCTATGGAGATTTTACTATATGCCCTCACTCTATGGAGATTTTACTATATGTCCACACTCTATTGAGATTTTACTAAATGTCACACTCTATGGAGATTTTACTATATGTCCACAGTCTATGGAGATTTTATTATATGTCCACACTCTATGGAGATTTTACTATATGTCCTCACTCTATGGAGATTTTACTATATGTCCACACTCTATGGAGATTTTACTATATGTCCTCACTCTATGGAGATTTTACTATATGTCCACACTCTATGGAGATTTTACTAAATGTCACACTCTATGGAGATTTTACTATATGTCCACACTCTATGGAGATTTTACTATATGTCCACACTCTATGGAGATTTTACTATATGTCCACACTCTATGGAGATTTTACTATATGTCCACACTCTATAGAGATTTTACTATATGTCCTCACTCTATGGAGATTTTACTATATGTCCACACTCTATGGAGATTTTACTAAATGTCCTCACTCTATGGAGATTTTACTATATGTCCACATTCTATGGAGATTTTACTATATGTCCTCTCTCTATGGAGATTTTACTATATGTCTGCACTCTATGTGATCTTAATATGTGTCCACATCCTATGGAGATTTTACTATATGTCCACACTCTATGTAGATTTTACTATATGTCAACAGTCTATGGAGATTTTACTATATGTCCACACTCTATGGAGATTTTACTATATGTCCTCACTCTATGGAGATTTTACTATATGTCTTCACTCTATGGAGATTTTACTATATGTTCTCACTCTATGGAGACTTTACCATAAGTCCTCACTCTATGGAGATTTTACGATATGTCCTCACTCTATGGAGATTTTACTATATGTCAATTGTCCTCACTCTATGGAGATTTTACTATATGTCCTCACTCTATGGAGATTTTACTATATATCCAAACTCTATGGAGATTTTACTATATGTCCACAGTCTATGGAGATTCTACAATATTTCTTCACTCTATGGAGATTTTACTATATGTCCTCACTCTATGGAGATTTTACTATATGTCCACACTCTATGGAGATTTTACTATATGTCCTCACTCTATGGAGATTTTACTATATGTCCACACTCTATGGAGATTTTACTATATGTCCTCACTCTATGGAGATTTTACTATATGTCCAAAGTCTGTGGAGATTTTACTATATGTCCACAGTCTATGGAGATTTTACTATATGTCCTCACTCTATGGAGATTTTACTATATGTCCACAATCTATGGAGATTTTACTAAATGTCACACTCTATGGAGATTTTACTATATGTCCACACTCTATGGAGATTTTACTATATGTCCTCACTCTATGGAGATTTTACTATATGTCCACACTCTATGGAGATTTTACTAAATGTCACACTCTATGGAGATTTTACTAAATGTCACACTCTATGGAGATTTTACTAAATGTCACATTCTATGGAGATTTTACTATATGTCCACACTCTATGGAGATTTTACTATATGTCCACACTCTATGGAGATTTTACTAAATGTCACACTCTATGGAGATTTTACTAAATGTCACACTCTATGGAGATTTTACTATATGTCCACACTCTATGGAGATTTTACTATATGTCCAAATATGTCCACACTCTATGGAGATTTTACTATATGTCCTCACTCTATGGAGATTTTACTATATGTCCACACTCTATGGAGATTTTACTAAATGTCACACTCTATGGAGATTTTACTAAATGTCACACTCTATGGAGATTTTACTAAATGTCACATTCTATGAAAATTTTACTATATGTCCAAAGTCTGTGGAGATTTTACTATATGTCCACAGTCTATGGAGATTTTACTATATGTCCTCACTCTATGGAGATTTTACTATATGTCCTCACTCTATGGAGATTTTACTATATGTCCACACTCTATGGAGATTTTACTAAATGTCACACTCTATGGAGATTTTACTATATGTCCACACTCTATGGAGATTTTACTATATGTCCTCACTCTATGGAGATTTTACTATATGTCCACACTCTATGGAGATTTTACTAAATGTCACACTCTATGAAGATTTTACTAAATGTCACACTCTATGGAGATTTTACTAAATGTAACACTCTATGGAGATTTTACTATATGTCCACACTCTATGGAGATTTTACTAAATGTCCTCACTCTATGGAGATTTTACTATATGTCCACACTCTATGGAGATTTTACTACATGTCCACACTCTATGGAGATTTTACTAAATGTCACACTCTATGGAGATTTTACTAAATGTCACACTCTAAGGAGATTTTACTATATGTCCACACTCTATGGAGATTTTACTATATGTCCTCACTCTATGGAGATTTTACTATATGTCCACACTATATGGAGATTTTACTAAATGTCACACTCTATGGAGATTTTACTATACTATATGTCCTCACTCTATGGAGATTTTACTATATGTCCACACTATATGGAGATTTTACTAAATGTCACACTCTATGGAGATTTTACTATATGTCCACACTCTATGGAGATTTTACTATATTTCCAAATATGCCCACACTCTATGGAGATTTTACTATATGTCACACTCTATGGAGATTTTACTATATGTCCACACTCTATGGAGATTTTACTATATGTCCAAATATGCCCACACTCTATGGAGATTTTACTATATGTCACACTCTATGGAGATTTTACTATATGTCCACACTCCATGGAGATTTTACTATGTGTCCACACTCTATGGAGATTTTACTATATGTCCACACTCTATGGAGATTTTACTATATGTCCTCTCTCTATGGAGATTTTACTATATGTCCAGACTCTATGGAGATTTTACTATATGTCAAGACTCTATGGAGATTTGTACTATGTGTCCACACTCTATGGAGATTTTACTATATGTCCACACTCTATGGAAATTTTACTATGTGTCCACACTCTAAGGAGATTTTACTATATGTCCTCTCTCTATGGAGATTTTACTATATGTCCAGACTCTATGGAGTTTTTACTATATGTCAAGACTCTATGGAGATTTTACTATATGTACTCACTCTATGGAGATTTTACTATATGTCCACAGTCTATGATGATTTTACTATGTGTCCACACTCTATGGAGAGTTTACTATATGTCCACAGTCTATGGAGATTTTACTATATGTCCTCACTCTATGGAGATTTTACTATATGTCCACAATCTATGGAGATTTTCCTATATGTCCTCACTCTATGTAGATTTTACTATATGCCCACACTCTATGGAGATTTTACTATATGTCCACACTCTATGGATATTTTACTATGTGTCCACACTCTATGGAGATTTTTACTATATGTCCTCACTCTATGGAGATTTTACTATGTGTCCACACTCTATGGAGATTTTACTATATGTCCTCACTCTATGGAGATTTTACTTTATGTCCACACTCTATGGAGATTTTACTATATGTCCTCACTCTATGGATATTTTACTAAATGTCCTCACTCTATGGAGATTTTACTATATGTCCACACTCTATGGAGATTTTACTATATGTCCATTGTCCTCACTCTATGGAGATTTTACTATATGTCCACACTCTATGGAGATTTTACTAAATGTCCTCACACTATGGAGATTTTACTATATGTCCACAGTCTATGGAGATTTTACTAAATGTCCTCACTCTGTGGAGATTTTACTATATGTCCACACTCTATGGAGATTTTACTAAATGTCCTCACTCTATGGAGATTTTACTATATGTCCACAGTCTATGGAGATTGTACTATATGTCCACACTCTATGGAGATTTTACTATATGTCCAGACTCTATGGAGATTTTACTATATGTCCACAGTCTATGGAGATTTTACTATATGCCCACAATCTATGGAGATTTTACTATATGTCCTCACTCTATGGAGATTTTACTATATGTCACACTCTATGGAGATTTTACTATATGTCCACAGTCTATGGAGATTTAACTATATGTCCACAGTCTATGGAGATTTTACTATATGCCCACACTCTATGGAGATTTTACTATATGTCCTCACTCTATGGAGATTTTACTATATGTCCACACTCTATGGAGATTTTACTAAATGTCCTCACTCTATGGAGATTTTACTATATGTCCACACTCTATGGAGATTTTACTATATGTCCTCACTCTATGGAGATTTTACTATATGTCCACATTCTATGGAGATTTTACTAAATGTCACACTCTATGGAGATTTTACTATATGTCCACAGTCTATGGAGATTTTAATATATGTCCACACTCTATGGCGATTTTACTATATGTCCTCACTCTATGGAGATTTTACTATATGTCCACACTCTATGGAGATTTTACTAAATGTCACACTCTATGGAGATTTTACTATATGTCCACACTCTATGGAGATTTTACTATATGTCCACACTCTATGGAGATTTTACTATATGTCCTCACTCTATGGAGATTTTACTATATGTCCACACTCTATGGAGATTTTACTAAATGTCCTCACTCTATGGAGATTTTACTATATGTCCACACTCTATGGAGATTTTACTATATGTCCTCACTCTATGGAGATTTTACTATATGTCCGCACTCTATGGAGATTTTACTATATGTCCACAGTCTATGGAGATTTTACTATATGTCCACACTCTAAGGAGATTTTACTATATGTCCTCACTCTATGGAGATTTTACTATATGTCCTCACTCTATGGAGATTTTACTATATGTCCTCACTCTATGGAGATTTTACTATATATTCTCACTCTATGTAGACTTTACCATAAGTCCTCACTCTATGGAGTTTTTTACGATATGTCCTCACTCTATGGAGATTTTACTATATGTCAATTGTCCTCACTCTATGGAGATTTTACTATATGTCCTCACTCTATGGAGATTTTACTATATATCCACACTCTATGGAGATTTTACTATATGTCCACAGTCTATGGAGATTCTACTATATGTCTTCACTCTATGGAGATTTTACTATATGTCCACACTCTATGGAGATTTTACTAAATGTCCTCACTCTATGGAGATTTTACTATATGTCCACAGTCTATGGAGATTTTACTAAATGTCCTCACTCTATGGAGATTTTACTATATGTCCACAGTCTATGGAGATTTTACTATATGTCCACACTCTATGGAGATTTTACTATATGTCCAGACTCTATGGAGATTTTACTATATGTCCACAGTCTATGGAGATTTTACTATATGCCCACAATCTATGGAGATTTTACTATATGTCCTCACTCTATGGAGATTTTACTATATGTCACACTCTATGGAGATTTTACTATATGTCCACAGTCTATGGAGATTTTACTATATGTCCACAGTCTATGGAGATTTTACTATATGCCCACACTCTATGGAGATTTTACTATATGTCCTCACTCTATGGAGATTTTACTATATGTCCACACTCTATGGAGATTTTACTAAATGTCCTCACTCTATGGAGATTTTACTATATGTCCTCACTCTATGGAGATTTTACTATATGTCCACACTCTATGGAGATTTTACTAAATGTCACACTCTATGGAGCTTTTACTATATGTCCACAGTCTATGGAGATTTTATTATATGTCCACACTCTATGGAGATCTTGATTACTATATGTCCTCACTCTATGGAGATTTTACTATATGTCCACACTCTATGGAGATTTTACTATATGTCCTCACTCTATGGAGATTTTACTATATGTCCACACTCTATGGAGATTTTACTAAATGTCACACTCTATGGAGATTTTACTATATGTCCACACTCTATGGAGATTTTACTATATGTCCACACTCTATGGAGATTTTACTATATGTCCACACTCTATGGAGATTTTACTATATGTCCACACTCTATAGAGATTTTACTATATGTCCTCACTCTATGGAGATTTTACTATATGTCCACACTCTATGGAGATTTTACTAAATGTCCTCACTCTATGGAGATTTTACTATATGTCCACATTCTATGGAGATTTTACTATATGTCCTCTCTCTATGGAGATTTTACTATATGTCTGCACTCTATGTGATCTTAATATGTGTCCACATCCTATGGAGATTTTACTATATGTCCACACTCTATGGAGATTTTACTATATGTCAACAGTCTATGGAGATTTTACTATATGTCCACACTCTATGGAGATTTTACTATATGTCCTCACTCTATGGAGATTTTACTATATGTCCTCACTCTATGGAGATTTTACTATATGTTCTCACTCTATGGAGACTTTACCATAAGTCCTCACTCTATGGAGATTTTACGATATGTCCTCACTCTATGGAGATTTTACTATATGTCAATTGTCCTCACTCTATGGAGATTTTACTATATGTCCTCACTCTATGGAGATTTTACTATATGTCCACATTTTATGGAGATTTTACTATATGTCCTCTCTCTATGGAGATTTTACTATATGTCTGCACTCTATGTGATCTTAATATGTGTCCACATCCTATGGAGATTTTACTATATATCCACACTCTATGGAGATTTTACTATATGTCCACAGTCTATGGAGATTCTACTATATTTCTTCACTCTATGGAGATTTTACTATATGTCCTCACTCTATGGAGATTTTACTATATGTCCACACTCTATGGAGATTTTACTATATGTCCTCACTCTATGGAGATTTTACTATATGTCCACACTCTATGGAGATTTTACTATATGTCCTCACTCTATGGAGATTTTACTATATGTCCAAAGTCTGTGGAGATTTTACTATATGTCCACAGTCTATGGAGATTTTTACTATATGTCCTCACTCTATGGAGATTTTACTATATGTCCACAATCTATGGAGATTTTACTAAATGTCACACTCTATGGAGATTTTACTATATGTCCACACTCTATGGAGATTTTACTATATGTCCTCACTCTATGGAGATTTTACTATATGTCCACACTCTATGGAGATTTTACTAAATGTCACACTCTATGGAGATTTTACTAAATGTCACACTCTATGGAGATTTTACTAAATGTCACATTCCATGG